>NC_092704.1:26456319-26726319 GCF_964275005.1 Diadema setosum | reverse complement strand
TTCACTCATTATCAGCGTGTCATATTCTAATCTAAAACAAAATGAAATACAAGCAAGGTTTGTGTCATTCAGAGGCACTTGCCTTTTTTTTTTCAGAAACTCATATCATACATTTCACGATTGCTCGAAAATAGATATGTTACATTTTGTTAATTCATATTGAAATAAGTAATGACTGTGTACGCACACCACAATGCAATTTTCATCTGTGAATTCTTATTTACAACAACAGCAACAAAAAAAAAAGGAATGCAAAACAGCTGCTTCAGTTACGACATAAATTTTGTCAATAATTTTAATGAAAGCCGCAGCACATGGAACATAGTTCAACAAAGAAATGCAATATTAATTGATTATACACTCCGTCACCTGGGAAATACTGACGTGTAAATGGTAGAAGATCAAAATAATTCATAATCTTCTAGTTTTTACATTTCAGGTGTTAGTGAGACAATTAATGTCTTTATAACATCATGATGAAAGGCATAAAGACGGCTGAAATGACGGGTTCACGTGATGTAGTCTTTATACGGACGTTAAAATTTTTTTTTTTTCTCGTCGTGACAAGGCGACACGCTCGATCTAAGATCATCAGTCATTGTGAATAGATAATCCCAAGAAAACACATTTTCTTTTCGTTTGCTTGTTTTGTTTTGTTTTGTTTTTTTGAGGGGTGTTTTGTTTGCTGTTATTTTTGACTGACAATTGTCTTCATTGTTCCACCACACAGTTCGACGCATAAAAGTACGTGTAGTGCTATGACGATGACTAGAAAAAAAGAACAAAAGTTCTGAGTCTAGATAACATGAGACGTCAAGAAAAGTGTCAGAACAATTTTCTGCTAAAGGTGACAGTCTTCGGCTACGAGGGGGTGGAAAGTGTACCAGGGGGTCAACACCAGTTGAGAAGAAAATGTCAAACGTAGACTAATTTTGCATTAATGTGAAATTTTGAAAGGTGTTAATTTAATATTTTATAGTCCCCTTGCTTGACCGAAGCATTACCCCCCCCTCCCCGAATCTTTATCTACCAATATCTGATCGAAATGGTGATTTGTTTATTAGCTGCAGATTCCCCCATAGCGACAAGACCGCCTGTTCTTCTGCGCGCCACGGGGAGAAGAAAAGGACACACTAGGGCAGAAGACGTGTTAATGACTTAGACTTTCATGGACTGAGGGCTCCGTGACTTTAATTACTCCCTGGCGAGACGTCACCATTTTCCGAACCAATAAACCTGTCCAAATTAGCTCCTTCAAACATATCACCTGCGACATCGTGGTGGGACGAGAAAGGTGCTTGCGGTACAGTGATGGTGGTGACGGTAGGGCAAAGTTTCTTGGGGGGGGGGGGAGAGGAGTGGGCGGGGCGGGCCTATTGTATCAGCGTCAGAATGAATTTTGCTCGAAGAAATCAATTCTAATAACATTATAGAGCTGTGCTGTGCACGGAAGACATATGGTATCTTGATTATCGTTCGTATTTCGTTTATTTGTAGGCCGCAATGCTAACAAAGAAAAAAAAAACACACAAAAGGTTTTGATAATGAATATATATGGCAACTGTGTTCCATCTCATAGCATTGTGTAGCAAAATCAACCACTGCTATCTCCAAGCTACGATTATTTCTATTAAATTCAACGCAGGCGCATCCTGGTTCCGTAAGTAAAGGCTTAAGGTTACCAGGGAACATGTAATAAACAGTGACCTTTTAGTTTGCCGTTGTGCTTGGTACAACTGGTATAAATTTGTTTATGATGACATTTATTGCCTCTGCATTTATTGGACATGGTCTTCTTAGCTGTTGGAATAGAAACGGAGGCGGGTGATTCCATGTCGTTTCGTTCTTATCAAATATTATAATCCCTTATTCTGTCTGGAATGACATTGAAATGTCACCTTTCTTGCGCGCTTGGGATATCGCATAGTAGACGTCTGTTACATTCACCTTTTGTTTCTAATACTGGATTAAAAAAAAAAAATCTATTTCGTACAGTTCCTATTCTCGTCGTTTTTTTTTTTTTTTTTTGGTTGTCTTTTCTTTAATATTAACATTGCACTCGTTTTGAAATAGTTTATTCCCATCCTTATCATTGCCCCTACATTAGATTATTTACTGATGGCAATTCTAAAAAATTTTACTGTAATTGATAAATATTTCCACTTTGTAATTAACAGCTACGTCTTAAGTTTGCACATCAACATAATCATTATTTATACGTAATACCAATCTTTCCTTCACCATCTTTTATCTTAATGCAATATTTCAAAGATAAAACGATACATCATTATGAGAGAAATAGATAGACACGTATGCAAAACAAACAAAAAGAATATATATATATATATATATATATATATATATATATATATATATATTGACAAGTATGCAAAGTAAAAAGAAAGCAAGAGCTAGGATTTACAAACGATGTGAACGCAGAGAGAAGCCGTATAATAAACGGAAAGAAGAAACTAGATTAATTTGATAATCATAAAACATGCAAATTTGCAAATAAGTTTCGCGACAATAACATTTGTACACAGCCGGAAAAAGGTAAGAAAGTATGGAAGAACCGCGGAAAGAAACAGGCTAACGAAATAAAGTCATCAGTCTATTCAAAGAGATTAGACATGCAATGATTCATGTAAGTAGTAAGAAAAATAATTATACGTTCATCACAATAACAAAATATTAGTATCATTTTAATTTCAACCCATCCTTATTCATCTTTGTAAAATTCTATTCATGTCCAATGATGATAATGACTACTAATCGTTTTACAAGGTTGATGGTATCAAAGATGACATTGGTATATAAGACCAGTACTGCCTCTTCTAATACTACTTTAGCAATAATAATGATATTGATGATGATGATGTTTATAATTATTAGCCTTCACATGGCTATTATTGTGTTTGGCGTGTTATCTGAGACGGTTGTAGTTGCACTATAGAATCCTGTTGGTGAATCCCAAAAGGTAGTGCAAAAGATGCTTACTTCCTCCGTCCATCCAATATCATTTTAATTTCCGCATTGCAATTTACTATGTCATACATTGGGACTGAAGTGTAACGGCAGTTGATTTCTGTTACCATTATTGTACCATTCGAAACGAATAACCCACTGAATCATCATTTAGCCTCAAACAAAAAGTTTGTTTCTTTGTTGTTGTTTTCTTAAAGTGCTACATTGTATATACCGATACACCACCGAATGGTTGAAAAATATAAACCGACATACGCACTATAACAAACACACAAACGCAAGCACACATACCGACACACTCGCTCGCTCTCTCTCACACACACACACATACACACACGCGAACACACACATAAAGGAACGATATCCTGTGGCCTGCGATGGATAGATACTAGCCTATATAACATGCTATAGCCTAGCCTGTAGGATAGATGGAATTATTTGTCATCGTCCATCGTCCACACACGCTTCGTCCTAGGAATCCACATGACACTTCGTTCGTAACGACCTTGGTTATGATTGCGTTATTACAGACACGCCACTTTCCACGCACCTGCCGACAAAGGTTTGGTTTGAATCCAGAAGTCCACGCCATGAAATAACGTGGATGAAATTAGCAGGGAGGGGGGAGACTGGACAGGAACTACAGACTTGGGATGTCAAGCCGAAAATATTGGTAAGAAATTAAACAGGCAGAGAGCACGGTCAAGAAGAGTGCAGTGAAAACAACAACAACAACAACAACAAACAAACAAGAAAACAGAAAACAAACATACAAACAAACAAATGAACGAACAGTGGAACGGCAAGCCATAAAGACGGAAGCACTACGCAAAAAAGACAAGGGAAATAAAAAAAAGAAAACGAATACAACAAAATAAATGTGAAAACAAGCGGAGATATAAAAATAGAGGTACTTTAAATATCATTATGCTATGATATGAGAATATCTACTTCATTTTTTTCTCTCTTAATCAGTATCATTCCATCTGCATCAAACTATATCAATATTTGTATCTATATCTACATCATGTTTTATCTATCTATATATATATATATATATATATATATATATATATATATATATATTTATATATAATACGTAGACATATGAGTGAATACATTCATGTGATGTGCAGAGAGAGAGAGAGAGAAAACAAATAGAAAGAAGTAGATTTACAAATGCTATCGGACCCCCTGTCACCTTGCTTGTTCTCTCTACTAAACACGGCTTTCTTTCTATTCATTGTTTACTTGATGTTTTCTTGTTATGTTCTTTATTTTGTTCCTTTTTCATCTTTTTTTATCTCTCTTTTTTTTTCTGTGACTGGTAAAATCGGAGACGCGTAAAGACACTTGCATTTGGTCATTATTATTCCGACAGATTCAGCACCTGGAGTCGCGGTGAAAGTTAATCGCCTGGCCGTGTTTGCTTTCGTCGAAACGATGGTTTAATCTGCATCGGCAGGTGTTGGGCCAAGTAGAGAAAACTTGACACAGGTTGATCCATATTCACTTGACAAGAGTGGGACTAAAAAACAAAACAATACAAAACAAAACTGACCGCTGATTAAAACAAATGATTACAATACAACAACAAACGATCAAACTGTGACAAAAAGAAATAAAAAAAAAAGAGAAACAGGGAAAAAGCCTCCATTTTAATGAAAAATTTATTTCATGAAAAAATTATATGTCTGCGGTGAGGTTTGAAGCAATCAATGAAACAATCATATTATCTACAGAACATTGTTTGCCCACGACAACTTTTGCAACTGCTCAGATTCAATTAAAAAGAAAATGACAAGAAAATTGATAGCAATGCATTTTCATGAAAGAAAGCTCAAGGGTATATATTTCTGTCCTTGTTTTAATGTTTGTCTTGCTCGCTTGTTTTCCATGGTTTTTTTTTTTTTTGTCTGTTTGCCTTTTTAAAACAAGAAATAAATGGCTTACGCACAATTTCGGTCAACAATTATTTAATACAGATACTTTACCCTGGTTCCATGAACTAATAATATACAGATAAAACGCTGAAAATAGAGATACAGTTGAAACTATAAATGGATTTTGTAGACCTTGTCATTTACAATCTATTTTTCCACCATCAGGCTACTTTGATTTATCTGTTTGTTGTTGTTTTTCCAGAGCACCTTATATAGAGAGATTATACGTATCAGACACATCATACGCGTCCACGGTAAACACTCGATCAACTCAGTTTGTCAAGTCCTAATTTAATAATATTAACAGTACACTGCAAAAAGTCAGGTGTTAAATGTGAAACATCGAGCTGGTGTTTAATTTTCGGTGCTCATTTGTGGTCTTAGATCAACACCTCCGGTTGTCACTTCAAAATATAAAATTGTTTTTTTTTTTTTATAGTTTCTTAGTTACTGTTTTTCTTGTTGATTTTGAACTTCAACAAGACGATCAAGAAATACCCGATAAAGTACTTGATTTTTTTTAAAAAAAAGTTGAGAACACATTTACACCATAGTAACACCAGGTGGACAGTGGTCTCCTATTGAAGCTGGGCGAGTGTTACACTATTAACATTAACACCAGCAATATCAAATTAACACCATGCGATGTCAATGTTGAATTAACACCAGCGCAGTGTAAAAAGTATCACCAGCTGCAGTATCAAATTAACATCATTAAGTGTCAGGTGAACACTTTTCAACACCATCACAACACACCTGTGGGTGTGGTCCTCTATTGACACTTGATCAGTGTTAGATGTAACACCCATGGTGTTAAATCTAACACCGATGTTGTTACAGTGTAGAGTTGAATACATGAGACACCAACTTACTCGGAGGTTTGAGAGAAGTTTGAGAAAAGTTGGCTGGAGCATCCTGTGTGTTTATAAGACACTGAAGGGATCTACACATGTCTTGTTCCGCGAGACGCTCGTTCATTACCTATCGTTAAAAATCGCAGCTGGTACGTGTCCCTATGCCGATACGCTCCTATCTCAGGCGAGACGTGGAGGTGATAAACATTTAAGCCCGCCAATGGCAGTAAATTTGTTCCACTTTATTTTTTTTTATCAATATCTGTGCGTTCTCTTCCCTCTCCCCGAAGAGACTATACTACGTGTTATCAGGTCGCGAAATATCTTCGCCCGAGCGGAGATTGGCAATTGTGTCCCCGTCTCACGTTGAGAAATTGATCTAATGCAAATGTAATCTGACGATTCATCAAGATATCATAGAGCCTTCACTTTTGTCGTTGCGAGAGCGCATCAGGCTGCAATACATCGTCATACTTTTAAACTCATTTTCCTAGATGGGATTCAGGAAAGACATTTGCGCTTATCTTTTTTCTTTTCTTCTGCTTTTGCTTTCATGTGTGTGCTTCTGATGCGCCAAAAAGAGCCTGAAAAACCGATTACAATAATCTGTATGAAGAGGATTAACCGCAATCACTTCGCACTTCATAATGCCGCGCGTGTATATCAATCAACTCGATATATAGGAAGTTACGATCCAGTAAAATTATAACCTAAGTGTTACTTCTCTCTTCAACACGAACTGAATTCATGGCAATTCCATTTGACAATGCTTAAAGAACGTACTTCAGATACGCTTGGCTACACTTAGATGTTTTTATCTACACACATCTGATTTTCTCATTCTTCTTTACTGCATGGTTTTCGGTTTCTTTTAAGTTTTATGAAACAGATTTCTCCGAACAAAGTCGAGCAATTATTTACGATTTACTTAATTGAAATCTGTCCTAAACAAGAAAACCAATATTACTCGGCAGTTTTGTAAGAATTTCGTGATGATGGGACGCTCATTCATGTATACAAACATGACTTTGTTACAGCTCTGTGCGACGGTGGTAAAGGGCAAAGTCGCAGCATTTATAACCAATTTGATTAGAAACAAAGACATTCCTTTGTTTGTCTTGCGAAGGTCATGCATGCTGAAAATAACTTTTCCCTTAATATTGAATTCGTGATCAAATATCTAGCAGGCGAATCATCCACAAGAAACCGACGTCAAAAAAAAAGAAAGAAAATGGTCATGGTGAAGAATTGCTTTAGACATTGAAGCTGGCAAAGAAAGATTACCGACGAGCAACAAAAAAAAAAAACCACACACACACACAAAAAAAAAAAAAACACTGAGCAATCGTAACTACAAAACCACGGCATAGAATACTTGTGGAATTGGGGGAGGAGGATAATGGACACCCACCCTACCAAAAATAACGACTAATAAACTTGAAAAATATCGTGACTAAATCAGCATCATCCTCATCTCTCCCCTTCTCTTTCTCTCTCACTATCCCTCTCTATCTTCCTTTTCTTCTTCTTTCAACATTTGTTTGTTCTGTCTCTCCTTCAGATTGTCTGCATCTGTACTAATTTCGGAAACAGAATGAGGGAGTGTTTATGTATTAATAATGAATTAAATAATCATCTAAAAGAAATAAACTTATCATGTGGATACTATCTATGTTTGAATTGTAATTACGTAAATGAACACATGTAATACGGGATTAGACCGACTTTGATAGTGTTTCGGTTCTGGCTGCCGATGTTTCTCTTTCGATAGAAAACATTACAGAAATTTAGGATTATTTCGCTGAGGGATTTTCTCAAATTGAACAGATTTGTCCCGTCTACTTTTCGCACCTAAATTATCATCTAGAGTAACAAACAAACATATATGTTTTTCAATGCACTTAAAAAAAAATCAGGAACACAAACTTTACTTAATCAACACATTTATATTTTTTCACTTCAGATTAAAGAGAGAAGTGCCTTTTGTTCTCACTTCAGTGAACCTTTCGCAATGTTTCATCTGTAGCTTTGTTCCCTTTGTTCTTATACTTGTCATGATTATCATTTTGTAGGAGCGAATTTGTGTGACAAGAAGATGTGTCAAGTTTGTTGGCACGCTTTAGTTCACGTATTTGAATGTATTTTTGTTACAATGAGTATAAGAAGTCCACACGTGTGTATTGAATACTTCCACCCTATACTGACACACAAAACACAAAACGAGGTGCGATATCTCGTAGTATGCATATTTTCGTGTGTCAAGCCCACTTTTGTTTGTCTTTTTTTATTCAGCCTTTGGTACTCGACATCTCGTTACCGTAGTCCCTCCTTCTTCCAATTTATTCTAACAGACATTTTTTTTCTGTCTTTTTTCTTTGCGTACTATCCACGAATGACCAAAAGCTCATTTATTGGGTCGCCCGCAGTGCTTCACGGGGTACCCCAGCTGGTGTTTTTAGACCTTTGACATTTAATTAACGACACGTAATTCCATTTCTGATGTGCAATCTCCGCTATGATTATTAATGTGCTGTCGATGATGTTGTTGACTTTCTTTTCCCTGGGATCGAGGGAAGATAGAATGAAAAGAGAGATAGATATATCGAGAGATGGTAGATGTAAAGATATAGATAGATAGATAGATAAATAGATAGATAGATAGATAGATAGATAGATAGATGGATAGATAGAAAGATAGATCGATAGAAAGATAGATAGATAGATAGATAGATAGATAGATAGATAGAGATAGATATATAGATAGAGAGAGAGATAGATAGATAGAAAGATAGATAAACAGATAGTAGACAGATAGATGGTAGACAGACAGATAATTAGATAGATAGTAGGCAGATAGATAGATAGATAGATAGATAGAATGATGATAGACAGACAGATAAATAGATAGATAGATAGATAGGTAGATAGATAAATAGATAGATAGATAGATAGAGGGAGAAAGAGAGAGATACAAAACTAGATAGAGAGAGAGAGATTTGTTCCGGCAAACTTGAGAAAAAGCAATCACAATCGATGCCCCATAAGCTATAATGCGGCGCATGAGGTACTACCAGAATTAACGAGAATGTTTCTTCGCTGGTCGCCTGCTTACCCGTTCTTGTTGCTAAACTCAGAAAGAAAGAGAGAGATAAAACAACAACAACAACAACAACAACAACAGAGATTGAGGTAGAGATGGGGGAGGGACCCTCCAGCTTAGATGTAGGCCAGAGACTATCAGAAAATTGACTGCAACATATTACCAATGAAAAGTCTCATCACCCTTCAAAAGGTTGCGTAAGACTGATAGCCTTCCAACAGATAACACGACCCCCCCCCCCCCCGGTCATGAAATAAGTTCGCGGAGTTTTTTTCCATTGATCATTGTATTCTGTGTGTGCGGGGGGGCTGTCTTTTGTTGTTAGCCTGTTTTTAAAATTGGAGGGGATTGATTGTAGTTGGTCTAGGAAATGTGGAGATGAAAATGCCGTGAATTACCCACTCGAGCAATGTCTAGAGCTTGGAGGGAAAGGGGGGGGGGGGGGGCTTGCCGGTGCCCTGGTTGGTAACATTCTATAACCGGTGAGGACGAGTTATGGAAATCATTATTGTGCGGAGTGCAATGTTTCTGATCAAAATGCTTTCTTGCTTTGTTTTAAGCACTACATGAGTGGAAAACTGACACTATTCTGGCATAGCCGTTTTCTCTCCGTTTTCTGTTTTTTTTTTTTATTCTGAGTAGGACAGCGTGTCATTTTTGGATTCAATTTAAGCGGTCTCCGATACAATTGGTACAGACGGTCTAAAATGGAATAGATGCACACGCAAGCACAGCAGAGAAACACAAACACGCGTCCTTGTGTTTATATTTTCTTTTCTGACACAGACGTATCTGTTTATGCCTCCTTACCTCTTTGAATACTCTATTCTTAACAATAATGGAGCATTTGGAAATAATGCAACAAATTATTAGGAAGATCGTAAGAAATGCGGATGCCAAAGGATAGACATTCAGTTGTCCACTTTTTTTTTTCATCAGATCGATCTTTCCGTCAATCAATTCAACTATCTATATCGATATATCTCCACGTCTGTTTATTTATCTCTAATGAATATATGCATCTATGTATTTATCTCTGTATAATCGAAATGATATCCGCTTTATAGCTCCCCTTCTCACAAACTGTGTAGAAAGGATTTTTCCCTCATTGATGTATAATAAGAATTGTAAGCAGATGGTAATTTCCCAAACAAAATTCAGTATCAATGCAACAGTACCTTCTGAGAATGCTGGAAAAATAACACTAGAAAAAAAAAATACACAAAGAATAAAAAAAAAAATGAAGAAACTATACATTAACTTGGAAAGCGGAGATTGTTCGATTTCTTCTATTTTTTTTTTTATTACAAAAAAATCAGCAGTTTTTACCAAGATTCCGTCTTTGCACCCACCCCTCCCCCCACTCTGCTTGTTCTCAGGAAATGACTGTGATAAATTACGACATGCTCTAAAAATATGAGACCCGATGCAAAACACACGCTCATTACATCTTGTAAACCGCGCGTAAATCAAATCGCGGGGACCAATAACGAAGAATGCGGTGTAACCCAAGTCAGCGTTATCGGCGGAAAAAAATATATCCACGACACTCGAGTCATTCTTGAGTCGTATAAAATGTATATAAATATATACCTCGCGAACAATATTGCTCGCTACTCTCGGCTTTCTGTCGGGTTGTGAGGGGCTTCAATGAAGCACACGAGTTTGTGTTTTCCACACATGTGATGAAGCAGATGCTACAACCAAAATGTCATGATGGCCCGATTAATCTTGCTGTCTTTTTTTTTCTTCACAGAAAGAGTAGAGTAGAGAGAGAGAGAGAGAGAAAGAAAGATATCTCTCTAGAAATATTCCACGCGGGGCCCCAGCAACCATCAGATGAGCCAAGATTTATGTAGGTCCGTTAGAGAAGAAGGCTATGTAGGTAAATATAGAAGAAGAACAAGAACGAGATCAAATGGGAGATGAGGACAAGGTTCAAAATCAAAGACCAGCCACTTGGAGTAGCCTATTTATTGCCTCTCCATCTCATCCTCCAACTCCTATCTCTCTCTCTCTCTCTAAACTCTATTTCAGCTTCTCCCCGTCAGAGCGTTTTTTTGCACAACAACTCGCAGAGGGAGTGGTAATTCACACTCCCCAAGAACATATCTATCATGCTACGAATAGCTGGAAGAAGTCAAAGTCAAGAATTTAAGTGGTCGGTCGCTGACGGGACTAGGATTGTTGGTTTCCAGGATGCTTGAAATACGGCCCATGGAGTAGAAGCACTACCCTGCCCCCCCCCCTTCCTTCCTCTTTCATTCCTTTGTCTGTTTGGAGAGCACGTAGACCCTAAAAATGTCATGAACATCGTTAGCTTTCTGAGATGAAGCTGAAGGAAAAAAAATCGTATGTGTACGTGGAATTTGCCTCGTGTAACGTTAGCGAGGATTTATGAATTCTCGTAGTGTTTTGAGCCATTTGTCTTGAGCTCAACAACCTTTTCGTGAATCTGTACATGAAACTTGTCTTATGACCTGTTGATTTCTGAAAAGGTCAGAAGTAAATGAAAAAACAAAACAAAACGACGTCGAGACTCTTCAGTAACAAAAAAAAAAACTAATTCAAAACTAAAATACTGATGGCACTTAATCCCCAAATCCACTTCCTTTGATATTTCTTCAAGTCTTAGAAAATAAACAAACAGTAAACAAAGAAATACACAATTAGTGGATGCAAGTAATCTGTGTTAATACAACTTTAGGACAACAAAGAGTTAACAGAAAAAAAATACTACACGCAAAAGAAAACCAACAGTAATCGAAACACGAATGGTGACGAGAATGATGATAAAAATTGAATATATTTATGATCCTTTTTTTCCTATAATCTAGCCTCGCCTCTTCAGAGTTTCTTCAACAGTACCCTGTCATTGTTAATATCATTATCGTAGAAGGGGTTATGCAGGTATGTCAGATGCACCGGTATAATATGCGCGTGTTCTCTTCTGTCACCTATATACTGCTTATGCGTGGCACTTTGGGGCTTTGATAATAATAATAATAATAATAATAATAATAATAATAATAATAATAATAATAATAATAATAATTGCATTTATATGGCGCTTCATACTGACGTTTCTAAGCGCACTTTGCTACTCATACAAATAGATTAGAAAACACAATAACATTAACAAAATCAGCGTTAACAGTAACAAAAGAAGAAGAAAGAAAAGAAAAGAAAAGAAAAATACATGTGATACAATGGTACAATAATTGATAACTGTGTGCGCCTCCAGGAGAGAAAAAAAAAATAAATTTACAACTGATTAAACAGGTGAGTTTTAAGAAGAATTTTAAATGATTCGACAGATGAGGCATTCTGAATATACAGAGGGAGTTTATTCCAAAGAGTGGGAGCAATGGAAGAGAAGGCTCGTGGGCCATGAAGTAATTGGAGAGAGGATATGCTCCACAGGTCAAAGAAAAACAAAGGCTAACAACACTAAGCCTGTCTAGACTAATTCGGAATACTTCCGACGGCAGGGCATCCCGCCCTATCTGGGCGTTACCTTCCAGTGTGTTCATATCAGCGGTAGATGAACTCGTAACTACACTTACGCTAATATCGCAATTACGTCAATGCGGGCTTACGAGGTTTTGTGTGCCGACTCAAATACGCCGCTGTACGTTTTGACTGCTATTAGGTGGCATGTATTGCATGTAGAAAACATAGCAGGCACAAAATCGAGCCATTTCGAGCAGCTCGCTGCTTTAACACATCACCCCCCCCCCCCCCCCATGTTGGCGGTACTTTCATATCCACGTTAGATGAATAGGGGTAGTCAATGGGTGCATGATTAAATTCAGCTAGTTCTTAAGAGCATCAGGTTTATTTTGTATAGTTTTGCTGCTAAAAAAAGAAAACAACACACACACAAACACACACACACACACACACGCACACGCACACACGCAAACACAGAGGCACGATAAGTCTTTGATTTAGGGTTCTTTATACCCCACAAGTTTTCTTCTGTTATACAATGTACTAGTATTTCACACACTAACAGCATGACCGAATGAAGATAATCGTTGTGTCTTATCTTCTCTCTACATTACATGGTTAAATTAACCCATGTAAGTACACACACTTACAGGTACCCTCCTCCCCACACATACCCACACAAACACTCAGACACACATACACATATATACACACACACACACATGCAAATAATGACATCCTTAATAGATCTTAGGCATCGTTAATTTATGATAGGGTATGTTTCCTTACAAAGCAAAAAAAAAACAAAAAAAAAAAAACAAAAACAACAACAAAAAGAAACGCAAAAAACCGGTTTAGTAGTACACTTCGAACAGGCTGAAAATCTTTTTGTATTTTTATTTTTTTTTTTAGATAGAGCTATTTAACGGTAACCTCTTTTACAATCAAGAATAGTAAAATACATACCAATTTGGGTAAAATTTAGATTCTTCTTCTCTCGCAAGTATAAACAGATCAATAAACAGATTAATAAAAAAAAGATCGTTTTTACTTGTAGAATAAAAATACAAATAATCATTCCGTTAGATGAAGAGTATATCCAGAAGCGTATTGCATTATAGTTGGTATTTTCATAGAAGAAACTCCCAAAATGAACAAATACTGCGTTATACTATCTCATTCCTATTCTACAGGAGGAGACGGCGCATTTTTCTCTCTTTTTTCTTAAGGCTGGGAGGGAAACCCCAAATATGCCTGTCATGGTGAAGAATTATGCCGTATTATTTACTTAAGATCAACTCAAGTGCTTACCTTTTAATAATAAGATCCCCGTCAAATGAAAATGCTAACAATGATAGTCAAGAAGGTTACGAGTTTGTTATTCTCCCGCAGCTTTTAAAAAACTTTAAATATGAAAAGTAGAATACTGACCTGTTCGTCAATTAAAGACCTAAATTTCCTGATAAACAGAAACTATCAAAATGCGAAACAAGAACAAAAATCGACTGTCGAAATTCAAGAATTTCTCTTTCTTCTATTGCGACGTTTCCCATATCAGTATCAGACAGTGAGGGGCTGCGCGCTCAAGCGCAATTCTCATAACTCCCGTTACAGCGAAAGATCCTTCTCCCCTCCCCTTCTCTCTCCTACTTTCTCTTCTCTTTCTCGTCTTCATCATATGCAATGGTAAATAACTGCGGCCTACTTGCATGTAGTAGCTAGCGGTATCAGACGACTGACCCTCAGACGGTATACGTCTTGCACTAGCGAATAATTCTCACGTGAGTCTTTTTGAGCTCCACTTTTTTTTCTCCCTCTCTTCTTCCTCGGAGGGAAAAAGCAAATTTGCTCATCATCCAAAATTACCACTCTCGGCAAGTTCCCCGCACTGCTGCAGTGCAAGCCAAAACTCATATGTAATCACACACATCGACTGCTCATAAAAAAAAAAAGACGAAATAGTAACACAAAAGAGGACATTTCGGGTTAAGGGAACGGGGCAAAGAGTGGAGGTATTGGGTTTTGTCTGAGAAAATCAAAGGGAAACCACCAGGAATTACCTGTCCCGCAATCTTGGCCCGGCACTTTCTGCCTCTGTTCGTCTTCCTCTCTTTACTGGTATGCCTTATTTAAAATTCCTCTTGTATTCCCTTCTTTCTTGTCAACCTATTCATTCATTTGTCTCCCAATATAGTTATTCAGTTACATGTGCATTGTCATAAGCAACCTTTTCGAAAATTATAAGTCTGTTTATTTTATTTTTTTTTTGAAAATGCCAAATTAGAAGCTCTTGATTCATTGCATGTAGATAATGGGATATCTTTATATATATATTCTTAATCCAGATAGGAACAGTGAGAAGAAAATTCACACAAACACAGACACAGACACAGAGACACACACACACACACACACACACACACACACGCACACACACACACACACACTTCTGCAAAGTGAAAAAAAAAATCCAACCAAACTTGTAAGAATGTTCAAAACTTGACCAAATGTTGCAGTGTTTTATCCCTCTCCCCCAAACTCATTCACACTTTAAAGTCGCTGGGGTGTGAAACCTAGCCACGGAAGCAGTCAATCACCCGTATAGCACAGGGGTGTGGAAAACCGCAGCTTTTTCCACATCCCTGAACACACACGCGCTGGCTACCAGGTACGTTTCGAATGTGAACACGCGTCACCCCCTTTACCAACATTCCCCCCCCCCCCCCCCAACCTCCAGGCGTCCCACTGGTGCTCGCTTACCACCCCTTCCCATTCCCCTTCCCAAAGGCTGGCACCGATATCATCCCCGCGCCAGTGCCCGTGATTCAAGGACGCATCGGGTTACAAACGTGAGGACGAATGTAACTCCTCGAAAAAAAGATTACTTCCCTCCTAGCCCACAAAGTAGCTATCGCGGCTAACTGATTCCAGTCATCAACACCCCAAGTCTATCCCCTCTCGCTCCAATACTCACCTGGTAGTGACACTCCATAAAGTGAAACGAATGAACCCCCTGAAGAGCGAGACTGGAATTTGCCGGAAGCACTCTTCTATTAGAGTACGCGTAAGCCCGATTTCGTTTCCTCTTTCAGCAAATTACGCCATTTCTCAAATTGAGTGTATAAGGGTGTGTGTGCGCGTGTGCGTGCGCGTGTTCGTGCGCGTGTCTTTGCCTAAGCCATACATTTCCTTCTTGTGATTAGTTTTCTTTTTTTTTTCTTTTGCCATTCATAAGACATTATTGTATACATTACAAGACATATAAGAAGTAAAGACATTTTTTTTTTTGAAATCTCACAGATTTTATCTAATAAGTATGATTCTATATGAGAGTGAAGTAAAGACAATAGTTCAATCAAAGGAAAAATGTTGTATGCATTTGCAGCAAATATGTTTGGAATATCATGTCTAAAGACCAGTAAACTGTTTCTTTCTAAAATTTCGTATTTTAGATTCACTTTCTCAAGCCGGGCATTTTTATTTTTTTTTTCAAATCAACCAGCATTCAACGTCGCGCCAAAGTGTTATTCTTTGCATGTTTTGGTTTGAGGCATTTTACAGAAGATCGATTACACGTGTGATTGTTTTCCTTCCCATACGACTTATTTCCCTTTCAAAGCCAATGGAAAATCAATATCAGATATTAAAAAGAAGGACTATTAAAAAAAAAGCCAAACTGCGCAGCTCGCGTTCTCTGATGATCAAGAAAATATCGATCTGGCCTGGGAGTAACGAGGAATCGCACGGCTGACTTTAAGGCATGTAAAAGCACGACTAGCGGTGTTAAGCGCCCTCCCGCGATCGATAAGAGCTGGTCTAATTTACAGAGCACACATTCGAAGCAAGGTTTTCCCCCTTCCAGGGGAAGTTACCGATGTCTGTTTTATTGACACGGCCATTCCGCATCGCGGCTCGTGCCGTCTGTCTCCGGGAGTGAGAGAGAACGTGCGCGCGAGACGCGTGCGCGCACGACTCTTTCATTTTGCCGGTTTAATTTGATCCTCGTTTACCACTTAGCACATACTGCCTGGCGGCCTCTAGCTAGGGTGCATCCATCCCGTATGGCGGGGGAGCGTGCGAGAATGTAAACACACACGCGCACGATCCCTTCTAACACTCGATTCGAGTGACACCGAATACCATTCTATTTTGTGACTTTAACATTTTATCCCCGTCAACGACATGCTATAATGCAGTTAAAGTTTTTCTAGAGACAGTTTCAACCGAGCTCATCTCTTTGCACAGCATTGGGCGCAAAGCCTTTCTAATCGTGTTTTCTGTCTACCTGCACAGATCGGCGAGTGGTGGTCACTCTTCGAGAGGGGGTGCTCTAGCCACGGAGTTCCAGCCGTTGCGGAAATTCAATCGATAAGGATCTCGCCGCCTCTCCCCTGAATGCCCCATTTCACGGTTCACGTCGACAGGCCACATTGCTCGCCACGTTTCTCGTCCGTCGATTTACCGGAGCTTTTCCCCCTTCTCACTCTCCATCTCTCTCTCTTCACCGCTGGCCACCCGATTCACTTCGTGTTCAGCAATTCTATAAACTTTCAAGGATAGACCGGGGAAGTAGCGCGCCGGAGATCGTGAAAATGTCCTAATGCAATAACGCTTCCGGTGCACTGGTTCGGAAGTCGACGCACGGAGAATGAGAGGTGGATGATATTCGCATTCTCCGCAGAGGGAACGGTGGATGGAGACGAAACCTGGTCTTGAAACCATTCCGAGGGTTCCTTTTTTTTTCGCCCCCCTCTCTTTCGGGTTCACGTGATAAACAGGATACATCAAACTGCTTGATGACACTTTAACGTTCCGCTGTCGGACAAATTTTCAAGGATAGCGTGTGGCTCCATCGATGTCCCACCTACGCTCCCTGCATTGACATCCACATTGGAAAACACCGAATCGGATAGTCGATGGGGAATCCGTTATATGCCCCCATTCCATCAAACTCTTCGCTTGGAGTCGGCATATGGCACTTGCTACCTGTTGACACTGTTTCACAGAAGTAAACGTGAACGCCAAATAGAGGTAAGTAGATACGAAAAACCTTCAAATCACCTTATTTCATGATGTTTTCCTCCGTCTATAATAACCTTAAGTTGGCATTTCTGTAACTACTGGAGATTGGCGATAAATTGATTATTGGCGTTTTGTAGGTTCAATGTAAATGACATTATTGGATTTTAACACGTAAATGTGGCTTCTTCTTATATCCAACTTTCTTCTTATTTTTGATTAGAGATAATTACAGGTCGCTTCAATCATGATGTGTATAATACTTGATGATTAACCAAGACGTTAGCAAAACGCTGTAGTATTATTTTAGTGTAATAACTTTTTCCATATTTAGCATGTCTTACAACACCTTTTTTTTCTCAATGGGAAAACAAACAAACAAACAAACAATCACACGATCAAACAATCAAATGCGATTTCCGTGCAAAGTTTCACAGAAAACTTCCACATGGATAAGTGTCGATAAGCTTTTGAACGATACTGCTGTACACGTCTACAAAACTGCTACTACCATCATTTCTACAGCTTCCACTACCAATACTCGCATACCACTACTACCATAAAATGTCCCACTGATTACTCACGATGGGGAAAATACTAGCGACTATTACAATGACATTGGTGCTTATTAATTTCCTGAAATTGTTTATCAATGTTATTCGACCCTGTTGGTGTTATTTGCCTCCTAGAGCTTACTACTAAGTTTCGAGCAACGCTATCAGTTTTTTTTTTTCATATCGTGACTAATGATAGTGATAGAAATAATAACAATGATAGTAATGATAATAATAATAACAGTTAAAATAATATTTAACATACGTATCTTATGGGGTGCCAAATCCATTAAAAAAAATTAAATGCTTAAGGAATAACCATGTGCAAAATACTAATTACATACTGATACATTACAAGAGAAAAAAAAAATGACAAAGTGAAACAGTACAGGAAATATATGAAAATAAACAGCTCCAGAATTGTTTTTCTATATTTCTTGAATTTATTGATACAGAAGAATGAGATTATCATGACGCCACGAGAGAGAACTAAAAACTATTCTCAATGTCAAACGTTCTTGACGTACAATGCGGAGATTATCAAAGGTAACAACGAATAAGGTTATACCGACATGACTGAATTGATAATTATTCCCCGCATGAATTTTCCGTGTGAAATTGCTACAGTATGTTAGCTTACATTTTTAAAAATAAACAGTGTAAACTGTGAGACCTTGTATCTGCACAAGTAATGGACAATGCGGAGATACCTTTATTAGCCGATGAACCTCGAGGTAAGACTAGCAAAGGTAGTTGAAAAAAACAACAACATACAGTATACACAAACACATACACACACCCGTACACAGCAACACATGTCGGGCATGCTGATATATAGATAAAGGGACACACAAACAGAGAGTCGCATAGAAATTAAAAAAAAAGGACTAAACATCGGCATGAATGCCACCTTCAACAGCTTCTGCCTTCAGAATCTCTTAAGATGTTTAAAGCTTAAATGTAATGATTCAAGTGTTACTTTAAAATGAAAAAGAAGAAGCAAATTCAAGCATGAAAGATCACACAGTTCAATTTGACGATCTTACGATGACCTGTTTGATACTGCGGAGTAGCGTCAAGGCTAAACAAAGAGGTCATTTTCTGTATAAAATCATGTTTAGCTCGTTAGGGATTTCTCAGTTATCTTTATTAAAGCAATCGATGTTCTATAGCCAGTATATTTGTCTGATTATCAGTGGGGTCATATTTTTATTTACTCTTTTTTAATATTTGCTTTCTTTATTTCACGCGAAATAAAGTCACAAATAAAAGCAAATCATAATAGATCAAAATAGACCACATTATCTATATAACGCATGTCACGAAAAATACATAAAGATTGAAAATTAATAAAAACAAAAACAGCGTCCTATCACCAAGGAGTACCTGAGGTGGTATATTCATGTAACCAATTCACCGAAAAGTACATGTACCATAATTGTAATAAGCATTGGAAATGTAAAGCACGTCAAATTGACAGGAAAACCAATCACTACCTAAATTTTATGGTGCCGTTTGAAAATGTGAATGGAGCCTAGACTGCAGGAAAAGAAAATAATAAATAGAGTATGGGGAGGTTCGTTAATCAATTTCGAGACAATAAAATCTCCAGTTCTGTCAATCTCGGGTTTTTTTTTTCGTGGTTGAATTTGCGATGGCAAATAATATGTTCCGATGGATAGGACTAGGTACCCTATCCACTGCTATCTATACAGTGAACATTCGACAAAATGGCGCCATTAACTTTGTTATTGTTGTTATCATTATTATCTTTTATGTGTTTTAGTTTCGATCTAAAAACAACTACTAGAGTATTTCTGTTTCTGAAAAGGACCAAAAGAAAACGTCAAGCAGAACAGAACAGAAGAAGTGAATACGAGAGGGTTCATACTGCTTTTCTTTAAAACTACAGGGCGATGTCACTAATGATAATACTGATGATGATAATAATGATAATAATAATAATAATAATAATAATAATAATAATAATAATATTAATAATAGCAATAATAATAATAATAATAATAATACTAATAATAATAACAATAATAATAAAGAACAAGAATATTTGGAATGGTAAACCGCTTTCATTAACAACAGGACATTGTGTACCAGATAATCATCTAACTCTGTAATTACCAATGCCAACAAGCAGACTGACGTATGATATGAATTGTGCTTTTAAGATGTTGGCCTTGAGAGCGTTAAGTGTACTCTGTAGAAAACGACCGAGGAGGGACTCGACGTCGTCACAAGCGAGTGACTCCGCCGTTCGAGTCGATATGATGCTCCTGGTTAAACAGGACCCCATCGGGCAAAAGATTATATTGCCCCATAAAGTCAGCGCTGGTTTACCCAGCTGAGACCCGGGGAAAACTGTATCGAATTACACATTGGACCGTTATGTTAGCCAATGACATTCCAAATGCAGACCGACACGTCGCTCAAGACACAGCGTATATAGCGCCATTCCCGGGTAAAAAGACGAAGGCAATTAGAGGAAAAGCTTATGCTCCGACCATACGCTGAGGCTCGTTTTCTGTCCGGCTTGAGGGGAAGAAAGAGAAAGAAGAAGGGACAGAGAGACGGGGGGGGGGGGTTAGAGGGAGACATAAAGAGAGACGAGGGGCATATGGAACAAACACAGTGGGAAGGGAATACTACACGAGGTAATAATGTCTTCGCCAAACAAGGCCCTTTCAATTTGTCGATCTCGATTTTTTTCTCTCTCTTCTCTCTCTTTTCGCCCATCCTCCCCCCTCCACATCAAAGCCGAGCCCTTCTCGATTTAGGATGCACAAACATGCGCCAGTATTTAAGACACACAGAGTGTTTTGATCCATCGGACGCATAATCAGTGGAACCTAATGCCAAACTCGGTCGTAACTCCCCGCCGCCATCCCCCGGCGCTATACCTCCAAGCGAAGTCCCCGACGAGCATTTTGTCAGGCGCGGGTTAATCCCAAAGCTACTTCATGGGAAGTAGCTTGACCTCATTTGCAAAACTTCTACGCAATACAATTTTTTACCCAATTCTGTAATGGAATGTTACTGACTTTTATTCATCGTCTCTTTCGTATTCACTAGTTTCACTTTATTGCATCTGATTGTTCAGTGCTTAAAAACGCAATAGAAAAAAAAAAACAATATAGTGATTTCAAATAACTGTTGAATATTCATCTATACTAAAAAACGATGATGATGATGAAGATGATGATGATGATGATGATGATGATGATGATAATTATGATTTTAACGATGGCAATAACGAAATATCTTTAAATATGAATAGGTTCGACACTGTCTGATCCCTGGGTTGTAAGCTAAAAGTGAAAAGAGGAAAAAAAAAGGAATCTACCAAGAACATGTGTTGTTCACTTCTATAATCAAAAAGGGTACCTAGCCTTTGAATGAAGCTGCGTTATGGTCTAAATCCCATCAACCAATGCCTATCAATTACCATTAAATGTATGCGTAGGGTATTATTTCTAAATGGTAAACGCCATATGTAATATCTGTTTTGTCGATCTGTACATCTCGGTACATCCAGATCCACCCATACAAACGACAGATATGTTTATATCGCAACTCAAACTGCAATAAAACTTTTTTCCAATCATAAGTATCGTTCACCGCTTCCTGATAGTGGGCGGTATTTCCACGATAGGAACGCCCCATTCCGATGAGGTGCTTCCATTTTAATTCATTTACCAGCACAGTTGATGATAAAGAACACAACGACAACAACAAACAGTAGTCTTTGATTAAGACCCGCTAGATTCGCGATGTGGTAATTCATGCTCACCGCTTCCTGATAGTGGGCGGTATTTCCACGATAGGAACGCCCCATTCCGATGAGGTGCTTCCATTTTAATTCATTTACCAGCACAGTTGATGATAAAGAACACAACGACAACAACAAACAGTAGTCTTTGATTAAGACCCGCTAGATTCGCGATGTGGTAATTCATGCTCACGTATTAAATTCATATAGGTGTATAGACAGAGGCACAGACTATCACAACGAAGTTCTGAGCTGGGGGGGGGGAACCTTCGACTCTGCATTGAGTATAAAATGAATTAAAAAATGACAAGTTTAACAGAGATGCACAAAGACAGATTGTATCCTCACTGGTGAATGATTATATGGGTTCTCAGTAATGCCGTCAAAGGATCTGGCTGAGTTCTGTTATAGTCCGAAACCAAAATCTCGTTTATGCAGTATTTCATGATGTTTTTGGGTATGGTGTATTAAGAGTGTATTTTGGTCAAGATTCTTTATGTTCCTTTTTTTCACTTTGGTCACGATAGATGATTGTATAGCTGTGATTTTTTTTTTTACATTATAATCATGCAGATCTATTTCTCTGTGCTATAATTTGCCCTCTTTGATAACCAGGTTAACCCGTAAGCATGCAACTGAAAATTCCGTACATAATGGCCTATTGTTCCCTGGAAGGTACAGCAATGTTACTCTCATTTCGACAACTTTCTTAATTATACAAAATAAATCACTGCATGTTTATTTGTGTCTATTTTAAGTTATGTTTATTTGAAGCCTATCAAAGGCATTATTTACCATTTGCGGATGAAAAAAAAATCAGCTTCGGTGCTTGAAAATAGTTTTAAAATGTGAGTTCGGGATAGAAACCATCAATGTAAAAAAGTTAATCCGTATAATCAATGATATACTATTGTTAAATATACAAAATGTGAACAATAGTTACAACAAAATTGTGTCTAGAAAAAAAAAAACGCCTACAGTTATGGTTTATTGAAAAAATAGTGATATCTTTTCAAATCACTGCTCCCAATGGTAAACAGTACCTTTAAGACTTTACCAAGAGACCTGCGTGTCACAGAGATAATTCTGACATACTTTTTTGACCTTTGACATCTTTCAATGTACGTTATTGTATATTCTACATGAAAACAATTAAAAAAATAATTTAATAGTAAAGCATAAAACTATAAAAGAGCGGACGGGCTGATTCGGGCGGTTTAGGGAGTAATCTGACTTGCTGGCTTGTTCAGTTACTGATGGGTTAATCAAAACATTTTATTGCCAACATAATTCAAGATTTTGCATAAGGCTCATAACGAATTGCTTACGCAGTGGAGAAGACATGGAATTGCTCTGCCCGTACTTATGTGTGCTATTACATGGTAATGTCTTTCGAAAAAAAAAAAAAAAAAAAAAAAACACTATTCCAGCCAAGTCTGATTCTAATGGTACTGCAAATCACTCTGGAACAATTCATTCCAAAGGGGAAAAAAGCAAAACAAAACAAAGAATCTACTTTTCGCTCTCTTTTTTTTTTCAGAACAGAAAGAGGCTGATCCATGACGGATGCGTGTCAGTCTGGGGTTTCCTAATAACAATATTCCTCCGGGGTATTTGCGGAAACATGAACATTACTTGGCTCTCTTTTAGACCCCAAACATTGCATCGATTGGTGGATCGTTGCCAATGTGGTGTGAGGGAAGATCAGGCATCATCGTAAAGAGCGCAAGACTAAAAGAAAAAAAAATAGGCAGGAGAAAAAAAAAAACACGAGGCAAATCGAAAATAGCGCTTGCGAGATTGGATGCCCGAAAGGGACGTGAAATTCCAAATTTCTTGCAATTTGGAGCAAGTAGACATCTGTGACGTCGCGGTAATCTCTTCCAAAATGATGCAACAGAAAAGAATAAACATGAAATGATGTGTGCTAAAGAGATAATCATGTCCCAACAGTATGATGAGTGAAAAAAAAAGCAGGAAGGAAAGATGCGTCGGTTAGGGAAATAGAGAGATAAAGAAAATGATAGATAGATTGATGTCTCCTGGATGATGTGAGGGGAGAGATACTGACGGAGATGGGGAAGGATGAGTGCTTAAAGGGATCGTACAGTTTTGGTTGAGACCTAATTTCAGGTTTCTAACGTTTTTTGGTGAAATATTGAGAAACCTCTTATGAAATATGAAAGAGCATGTAATTCTATGAGGAATTCAACATTTATTTGATGAAAATTGGTTTTGAAATGGCTGAGATATTAAAAAAGAGCGATTCTAATAAAGTGTGGGACCCATACTTTATTACGATCGTTTTGTTTTACTTTGTTTTTGGATGTTTCAGTCATTCCAAACCCGATTTTCATCAAGCAAACTTTGAATTCCTTTTAAAATGGTATGCTCTGTACTTATATCATGAGTGTTTTCTTGATATCTCGCAAAAAGTTAAAAGCCCAATTCTCATCTCAACCAATACTGTACCATCCCTTTAAATGAGCAGAGGGGGTTGGAAGGACTATTGATGGGGCAAGACAGGGAGATGGAGGTAAAGATGAGTGACAGGGAGAGACGGGAATCGAAAGAACCATTGATGGGACAAATCAGATAAAGAAATTATAAAAAGAGATGCAAGGGTTGCAACAGCATCCATTACCATGGTATCAGAGGTAAAAGGTATCAGATTGGAGTATCTAAGAAGATGTGTGTGTGTGGGTGGGGGGGGGGGGTAGAGACAAAAACAGTCAATTTGACATTGATTAGAGATAATCTGAAATACATTAGATGATACTTTTCCATTTGGTACTCTGGTATGTTCGATAATCGCCGTAAACTAACATTATAAAGTACACCAAACCCATTTAAAGAAACGAGCAACAATGGTGTAATCGTTATGGCCTTGTTGCTATTTCAAGCATTTGAGATTTTGATAACAAAGCTTAAGCGGACGTTATTTTCTGGTAACCAGCTAACCTTATATTAAAAAATGAGCCACTACTTAATATCAGTTGAACATGAAGAAATGGTTTTCATTCTTTTGTTGTTGTTGCGTTTGTTTCAATTAGCCCTAACGTTGTGACTAGAGTAAAGAATATCGTGTGACAATCATTTTAACTGAAAATCGTTTGAAAATCATTTTGCTGTTGAAACTTTTGTTATTTGAGTTCTACCGAGGCAGTGTTTCTAAACTGATCCATTACATTCAGCTATCCTCACCCCATGATGATGAAATGAATACCTTACTTTATTAGCAAAGCTTTACAGCTGCGCTGAATCACCAGCTACTGAAGTCACTTCCTGTGTAGCAGCTTGTGGACATTTTACAGCCATGTCATGTTGATGTGCCTTTGTAATTGTGTTTATGTGTTGTTCTTTTTGGGGCGACTTTTTTTTTTCTGTCCTGCTTTGAATTAATTTATATTCTCCTATTGCAAGTTTTACGTCGATTGCATGTCCATAATATACAAACACAGCTTTATAATGGACCCCTCAATTTGTATCTCTCTGTCTCTCAGAGCATGGATAATGTAATAAGTTTGATTTGAAACTATGTTCATGCATGCTTTCAATTCGTTGATTACCTCTGATTTCATGGTGTAGTCTTCTATTGTGTACTCAAGATTATGTTTAAGTTTCGGATGATATGCTATGATCCGTGGATAGAAAACAACAGCAGCAGCAGCAGCAACAACAACAACAACAACAACAACAACAACAACAAAATTGTCTGTGAATTCTGGACGAGACTAGAGACAGGAAGACTTGTTTTTTCCTATCACCTTCCCCCCCCCCCCCATTATTACAGCAAAGACATGTACACTGAAAAGAGCCAAACCACTCTTAGCATAGTACTGATTTCCAAAACACAATACTCGCACCCATACCAGTGTTGGTCACTTATAAATCAGACCGGTCGCCGACCTATGTAATGTCATCACGCAAAAACAAGCAAACAAAGGCAAAAACAACCTAACTACAGCAACAAAAACAAAAATAACACAAAACCTGCACAAAATAGAATGAAAATAGTTCGATAGTTCGTTCTTAATACTGATTTTGCACTGGTACAATTTAAGTTGGTCGAGATAAACATGTCCGTTCTCCGTATAATTTCACGCCTATAAATTCGGGAACCTACAGTTTTTACAAGCATCACTGCTTTTATGTAGGCCCCATCATATTTCTGACATTGATTTGTGATATCCTCAGATGATAATGACCATTTATATTTGTGTGTAATGTTTGTTTGTCTTTTTATTCAGCATAAGATATGGTTGTATATATTTTGTACCTTTGTTTTATTGTCAATCATTTTGTAATCCCATCACTGAGAAAGTGGAAATATAAAACTTGAAACTTGAAACTTGAAAAAAAAAAATGGCAGCACTTGTCAGATAGCCAGAGCTTGTTCAGGGTGAGGTGAAGAGTGGTCATCGAATGAGTTGATGTTGATCAACCATGCCTATCAATGAATTTCATGTTACATGATATGGTCCTTTCGATTCCTTCCATGTGAGAGCTTGCTCAGCATACAACCCAAAACTTTCCTCCAACACTGTCATGTGTTATTTTCCTTCTTCTTCTTCTTCTTCTTCTTCTTCTTCTTTTTCTTCTTCTTCTTTTTCTTTTTCTTCTTTTTCTTCTTGTTTTTTTTTTGTCGGGAAGGGGTAGGGGGCATGACAGGGGAATGAGAAATAAAAAGAATAATGAGAAGAATCATAGACTTGGAGTGTTAAGAAAGAGTTCCTCTGTTTGAATAACGTATAAAGTGCAACCACGCGGTGTCTCATCGGCTCACTTACACAGATCATCTCTTTAAATGCTTTGTGGTTGTAAACACCTAAACCCAGAGGGGGATCCGATTTCTCGCAGCCATGTAAACGGCCAACCCCATTCAATGAAAAGTCGATCTTATCGCGTCTATAATGCCAGTAAGCTGGGAAAATATAGAAAGCAAAAAAACAGAAACGCGTAAAATGGGTGGAACTAAAATACATTACTGCCTTAACGTAAGAAATAAAGCGTCAGTGGAATAAACATTTACTTGGGCCCCAAATGCACTGAAGAGGCGTTGAATTGCACACGACCTATTTCCCCTTATTCATGGCGGAAACGACTGGAAAAAAAAAAGTCTATGAACTTTCATTTTCGGCGACAGCCAGGCTGCCAGAATACACTAAAGGGCGGGGCAGAGACAAAATTTGATTTGATTGCCATTAAAGGCAGAAAACGTTTTCTGGGTAACCGGGGCATCTAAAGTCATCTTATACATTCAAACAGTGGGTATCCGCGACCCCTTTGAAAATTAAGTTTGAACTCCATCTAAAAGGGAAATTCATAGTACGTCGTCACGTCTCAGGCCATTCGCTTCATCGTAAAAGAAGGTTAACTATAATTTACAGGTCTTGCACGCTTTCTTACGTATTGCCCAGTTTCACCAGACATACCAGTCCATAATTTCTTGAAACACAAAGAGGTTATTTTTTTTTCTTCATGAATAAACATACACCTTTCTAAAAAAATATACCATGCCTCTCCTTGTGCACCGTGACCCCTTCTACTCCATATACCGAAATCCATCCTTTCTCTATTTTATACAGTCAAACATGTTTATAGCGGTCATCCATGGGAAAAAAAAATATGGCCGTTGTGAACAGGTGGTCGCAATAGACATGGTCGTTAACATGGCTTTTCTCATGAGGAAATTGTGTTTTGTGGCCGCATACGGCAGGTGGCTTCTATAGACAGTGGTCGTTATAGACAGGTTTGACTGTATACATTGTATTTGGTTCAAGTATCTAGTATAACAAAAAAAAAAAGCGTGTGAAGAAATCACGACGAAGATCATGGCAATAATCTAGTGTGATGATTATCGATCTGACGTACATTGATATCATTCTATGAGTGTAGAGAGAGAGAGAGAGAGAGAGAGCATACGATTGAAGGGGGGGGGGATGGTGAAAGGGAAAGCCACTTAAAGGGACATTCCAGACGATTTTCATAATTTCACATCATGTACTTCATAAATAGACAACTCCATGTAAAGATTTGTGGAATTTATTGTGGTTCTTGAGCAGAGAAACAATACTTTGAAAAACCTTAAAAAAATTACACTGAACAATGATGATGACATAGGAGGTTAACATATTTCAGAAATGTAGCAGTGTAATTCCATTACAATACCGCTTGCTTGCAAGTTCACCTGTGTATAATCTATGCATGCCTTCTTCTTTTGTTCTGCTTCCTTGAGCCCCAACTCATGCATTCTTATGGTGACTCTGCCATGTCATCATCCTTGTTCATTGCAATTTGTTCTAAATTTTGAAAATATTCTTATTCTTCATCCCAATTATCACAAATTCTGAAACTCTGTCCTCAGTGTAATTTATTTATAGTTGTTCAAATGTAAAAATCTGAAAATCATCCGGAGGTCTCCTTTAAGAGGACTCCCCACTACGTGCCAAAATTCATAGACAACGAATGATTCACTGGACATATATAAATTTATTATTTATCATTGGGAACGGTGATTAAAAAAAAAAGTGTTCTTGTTATCACGTTTGAAACACGTAGGTGAGTTGCATCACAAGGCATCCTACCATAATAACAAATTCAAGCCTTAAATAAGGATATACCACTATTTTTATTTCTCTCAAGCTATAACTGCAGACGGTTTAGTCTAGAAACAATCATTATAATCATCATTCACATTTTGTACATTTAACAATACTTAACTTTGATTATACCTATTGGCATTTTTACATCGGTTGTTTCTAATCCTAACTCACATTTTAGAACTATTTTGAAGCACATAAGCTGGACTTTTGTTTTATCTGCAAGTTGTAAATAATGTTTTTAACGTAGATTCATCACAACACAAACGCAAAGCCCACATTGGAATAAAATGGACAGAGAGAGAGAGAGAGAGAGAGAGGGATATGGGGGAGGGGGAAAAGAAATAACAAAGTGAGAATAAACGCTGAAATAACATAAAATATGGACCTACGTTATTTTCAAAGTTTAGTCGGGTATGATTGAGACATTCATTAACCTTTGCTGAGCTACATTATAGACAGCTAAATCTATGGCCAGTTGAAGCAGGTTGAAGCAGATGCGGGCAATCGTTCTGTATGCAAATTTAAGATGTGACTCATGCAATTATATTTCAGAAGTATATTGTATAACTGATGAAAATGATGATAATCGTTGAAAATATTCATATTGATGTTATTTGTTGCAATGTTATTGAAATTGCAGAAAATCAAGTATATAAGTGGCATACAGAGAATAAATCAAATTAAATCAAATCAAATCAAACTAAAAAGAGAAGAAGAAGAGAAAAGTAAAGAAGAAGAAGAAGAAGAAGAGAAGGAGGGGGTGGAGAGCAAACAACATTTGACCAAAAAAAGACAAATGGGGTAATCAAACGCACCATCTTTGTGCTTACAAAGAGATAACGCGACGGAAAGTCAAACAGATGGACTGACACAATGACAGGGCCACTCCAGAGGACTGGCCTCGATCAATAGCTGGCGACGGAGGTAAAGACATTCTGTCCCCCTCATGTAACAAACAACCTAGACCCTGGAAGGTGCCCTTAGGGAACGAAAAGAGGTAATTATTTCTCCCTCTCAACGGTGTCTTCAGTTTGCAGGTTGTGCTATAAAAAAAAAAAAAAAAAAAAAAAAAAAAAAAAAAAAAAAAAAAGAAGGTTCAACGTTTTTCTCAAAATGGTAGTCCCCGCCTCATACCCGGAGGGGCGGTCGTGCCGGCTTTCTTAAATCTTATGGTCACCTGCTAATCACGGACTGATTAAAACACGGCGTGCGAAACGCACACACGGACGCGCTCTCCCCACAGCCTATTGGGCGATGCCTAGGGGAAGCAGAAAAAAAAAGTATAATTACTGCGCTCTTGATAATGTCATCTCTTTGTATGTAGCTTTCCTTATAGCTCTGCAACGATCAGTCTCACATTATCGCCTGACTTTCTTACAGGGCACAAGACTTGAATTAACGTTATTGGAGATTGAAACCTGGTATACCATCATCGAGATTGCGTTAGATGCATTAAAGGGATGGACTGAAGAGAAAACATACCCGATACGCGTAAACACAAACAAATTTATGCATAATGTTCATATTCAGCCTATAATGCCAGTGACGATTACGCAAAATATGGTAGCTTTGGAATGTTCTTGTGACAAAATATATACGCGAACATTTCATTTTGTTCTTGATTTCAGCTTTCTTCAGGAAGACCGCTTGCGAATAAATATAGATTATGTATGATATTGATGACGCCCAGGGAACTCATCCAAAGAAAACGGGCAAAATTTCTGCGCATGTGCCGTGTAATTGACGACTTCGGACGACACTTCAGAAGGTGCATACATTGTAGAATACCATCAAACCTTGAAAAGTCTGTGGTTTGTATTTGTTCTTGAAAAAGCTGTAGAAAGAAAATCCTTAATGTTCTTTTACTTTGATAGGAAGAACCCTTGCAGTTTGGCTCGTAATTGTAAATGAGATCCACGAACATTTTGACATGTTAGGGGTCTTTTCAGGATTCACGTGTGGTTGTTTTCATGCTCCTAACAGAGAAACAAGCACACACAAACATACACGCCCTCGCGCGCGCGTACACACACACACACGCAATCAGAGAATTTCGCCTCGTGTGTCTGAATATGATAACGATTATTTTTCTAACCTCAGCATTTCCCCCAAAGAATTTCCTGCAAATTAGAATGCCGTGAAAGTCAAGAGTCTAGATCTTGAACTTGAAAATCACTCCTTCAACAGTCCTTCAAAATTCAATGAATTTCAGATCTCTAATCTCGTTCGTTCGAACCCTGGGAGAGCGATTATTTGATTTCCGATTAGCAGCTCTTGATGACCCAGGATGTCATTTCCTGGCGTAGAATGATGTGCATGAAAAGAACGTCAGTTTTTTTTGATACCGTGTTGATCTCTCTATTTCCCAGGGAGGAATTCTAGACCTGATTGTGTCGGATGTGATGTTACCTGCGGCGATGGTCTTAAGGATGCTCTTTCCCCTTTACCGTCATAAAATCCCCCTCTCTCTATGTACTTTGCTCCCCGCCCTGCTTCTTTGCTCGTGTTGTAACATTTCTCCATTTTCCGCTGGGGGTGTCAGTTTCCCCAGTTTAATCTAAATCCCATTAGTTACAGATATCTCCTGCATTTCCGCTCTACACGAAGGAGGTGGTGGAATGGTGAGAGGGGGTGAAAGCGGGCCTTTAATTTGGCGGAATGGACATGGACAGTTGACAGTCACTTACGATACGCATTCTCAAGTACTTTTCGGGTGGGGGAAAAGTAGAGGGTGAAGGGACGGGATGCGATTCTTGCCCCCCAATCGCCGCTACTCATCCAATAAACGCGACAGGAGTGACGTGACGGTACTTCACAGCAGCACGCCAAACTGCCAGGCAGGCGGGCAGCTCGGGAATGAATTTACATATCAATTCCCGCCTGAGTTTGGAAGGCAAACGTCCTTCTCCTCCCAAGCGCCTATAATTTGTCTGTTATTCTTTTCTTTTTTTGTTGTTGTTGCTTTTCTTTCTGAATGTTCCCTTGTAAAACTCTCTGCACACAGGTTAGTTCCTCTCACCTTTTCGCGCTCTCTCTGCCAGTTGCTGTAGCTTTGATTTTTGTTGTTGTTGTTGTTGTCTCGAGGATATGCTTCGCTTTCTTTTTGTAATGCTGTGTCTGACCCCTCGTCTCTCTCAACTTTTAAAACTCCATTCCTTTTTTTCTCTCTCTCTCTTTCATCACCCTTACCGATATTAAACCCTTCCCCCCCCCCCCAATCGCTATTTCAGTTTGACATTTCTAATCCCCTTGGCTCTATCTTGTTTTATACTTTTTTTTTCTTCATCTCATTTGACATACCCCTGGGGAAAGCCTCAAGAAACAGACCGACTTGTCTAAGTGCATTTTTCCCCTGTAATGTTGAAACTGGAGGGTTTTTTCTTTTTATTAATACGTACTTTCGACATCCACCACACGCAAATACGGACTGTCGATCTCTTTACCTTGTTGCATGTGTTATTTTTTTATCATTTTGAATAAAGGGATAGTTGGTAGAGACCTATCAATATTTAGCCCTGTAGTAAATGTCAACTTACAATAACGTTACGTTGTAATGTATTTATACTTGACTCCTTTTATATATATATATATATATATATATATATATATATATATATATATGTATATATCGTAACAAATTTGAAAATTGAAGTTTAGTTTGTTTATGATAATATTTGTGTATAACAAGCCGTGTTGCAACACAACACACATAAGCAGCGAATAAAAGGCAAGTGTTGATGAAACAACACGATAATAATGTGTTTGCATCGTGTTGTGATCACCAAGGTTGTTTTATAGAGATAGCCTCAAACGATGAGGTTGATAAGCTATAGTATGTGCCCTCCATCTCTACAGAACCATCAAAATCGTGCTCCTCAACTGCCACCCCCTTGTCCCTCTCTTCCCCACCACGACGTTACGATCTACCGTAGATTTAATGGGCACACGAGCTGGCGCCTAGTTCAACCCACAACGGAACTGCCAATTCTTGTTATGTCAAGTATTGTCAAAAGGGGGCGCATTGTACTGATTTTACCAAGCTTGAGATTCCACATTTTATATCCCGTCTTGTTTTTGTTTTTCCTCTTTTTTTTTTTTTGGGAAAACAAATGTGACCATGCTTCACAAAACATGTGGTGGTGTTGTTGTTGTTGTTGTTCAGGGTAGATTCTGAAAGAGCAGACTTTAAAAGCTTTAAAACGATGTATAACTCAATTCAAATGGACTCTCTGAACCGATCTATTAAGTATTTGAATGAAAGCACACACTTAAACAACCAATGCGTTGAATGCTGAGGAAAGGGAATCTGAAGTGTAGAGTCTATTCAAGCGCTTAATTTTTCCAAGCCGTGCCAGCTGTGCAATGAATGGGACAAAACAGGATTACATGTTGCTCGAATGTTTGCATGGTGAAGTAAATGAGAGAAAGAGGTTTACGGTAACACAATGCAACAGCATGTTTATACCGCAAACCACTTTCCCTCAAAAAGGCAGGACTTATACCACAGCAACAACATTGAGGAGATAATCAGATTGTTAAAGCTCAAATTTATACACATTCTATCCATGAGAACTGCCAACTTTAAAGCAGTAGTACTAGTACTGTCTTTTCAAAAGTCATTAGACTTAAAAGTAAAGAATGTGTGAAGGATTTTTACGAAATGAAAATGGCCCTCTTCGGAAGACATATATAATCACACCATTCTACCAAAAAAGGTGTTCTATATAGACAAAGAAAAACTTCTAAAAACAGATATTCCTATCTGTTTTATAATCCCAAACTTTAGAATAGTGTAAAAGAAAATATGCTCTTTCAGAAATATGAAAACTCAAAGATGACTAGCTTGACTTGTTTCATCTATTTTGAGTTCTCACTAAAATCAGTTAATGCGATGTTTTGTGGGTTTTTAGATGCACGGTCACAAATGACAAGTAAGAAATTAAAGAAAATGAAGCAGAACGAACAGAAATAACAATAATTGCAACAACGTAGCGCAAATAGTTTGACTTCGCACACATCACATCATTCACCAATGTGCATCTTGTCCACATCAAATATATTTTATACCAAGACCTAGCTCAAGATTAGGAAGAAAATAATGTACATTGACCGACCATAGTATTATTCTAACACCCCATCCCCCTTGCCAATGTGTGGCCTGTCAAATAGGGTTATATCAATACCAGAGTTTTACCTTCCTGGCATGATTAAAAGTGACTTTGAAACTACAGCAATCGCGGCAACTGAGTGCAACCTGTATGGTCGTATTACGGCATTGCACAGTACCATGTGCACTTTGATGAATAGAGGCATAACCCACAGTGCATCGAAATCCAGTTTTTGTCCGATACTCATCCCGTATTATAAAGAGCATCTTGAATGAAAACGATAACGACTTTGTTATTTTTCTTCTACACCGGGTTACGCTAAAATATTGATATAAGCCATACAATGTAAAGATACATTAACTTACCATGCTAAGTCCATCATGCCTATGAGGCTGGAGGCTCATCTTTAAAAGATTCTTTTGTGTAAGTCAGCGTCAGTTTTATTTAAAAGGATTTTTGGGTGCGATAATATACATTTCTTGTGTAATGATAATTGTTAAATTTTCTGCATCCCAAGCACACTTATATAAAAACGACTGTAACGATAACACGCATCCTCGCAAAACGCTGATCATAAATTATCAAAATAACTACTGTGTCTCTGACTCCAAACCATGGCAATCTCATGTTCAACTTTTGATACTCCTATTTCAGAGAGTATGCAGGTATAATATTCGCTTTATGGTTAAAGAGACTACAAGGACAAGGCATGTTTCCGTTCCTCGATCGTATCTTAGAAAATTACCAGTCCCTTCAAAGAGCAGAAAACGGGCAACCAAACTCAAGCCAACTCTTGAGTTGGAAAGCATCTCTTCACCAAAACTGGCGACAAAGTGATTTGATAAATGTGTCTGGAGGAAAGATGAATCATTTTGCTTTTAAGGCTGTTGAGTAATCAGCAAGAAAAAAAAACCCCACAAATATATCAAATGTTTCTTGCGTGTGAAACCCCTCTTTATTATTTGTGACTGTGCACCTCAAAACGAACATAAAGTCGCACACACTGATTTTGCGTGAGGACTGAAAATAAGTGAAATGGGTCAACCTAGCCGAACTTGATTTTTTCATATTTTCTGAAAGAGCGGGTTTTCTTTTACATTATGCTGAAATTTGGTATCATAAAACAGGCAGGAAAGTGTGTTTTTTAGCAGTTTATCTCGAACATTTTTGGTAGAATAGTGTGACTAGGTGTGTCTTTAGAATCCCTTTTTCATTCTGAAAAACCTTGTCCCACACTCTTCACTTTCAACTCGAATAACTTTTGAAAGGATAGTGCTACTGCTTTGAAAGTTGGCATTAATTATGGACAGAATGTGTTAATGAGGAATGCTTAATTTCAGTTTAATCTGATAATCCCTTCATTGTTGTTACTCTGGTGGTTTACTTCCTGTTTTTTGTCCCATTCATCGCACAGCCAGCACGGTTTGGTAAAGATTAAGCGCTTGAATAGACACTGTACTTCAGAGCCTCTTTTCTCAGTTCACACTTTTCCTGAGTTTGTGCTTTCTATTCAATATTTAGATAGGTTAGGAGAGTCCATTTGATTTGAGTTATACATCATTTTAAAGCTTAAATTCGGCTCTTTCAGAATATGGTCTTGACTGGTAAATTCATGTCTGGCGACTTTTTGTTTGTTTTGAGGTGCAGGGTCACATTTGATATACCGATATTTAGCAGAATCCTTCAGAACTGTTCGTAGTCAAAGACAACGGTGTATTGTATTGTTCCTCATATTTTTTTTTTCTTATGTCTTCGATCAGACCGGCAAATCCAACGATAAGTACTGAATAATTGCATGGATTACCGTGCTTACGGATCATTTATCATTTTGGTATACCAATATTTAGCAGAAACATTCAAGGTGGTGCGTAGTCAACTGTGTATTTTTTTAAAGGCAATACTATATGTCATTGTTCCTCATCGTTGTTTTTTGTTTTCGTATGTCTTCGATCAGTCCGACAAATCTAACGATAAATGATGAATAATTGCATGGCTTACCGTGCTTACGGATCATTAAATGATCCGTAATTTTATGATCATTTATCATTTGGTATACCAATGTTTAGCAGAAACATTCAAGATGGTGCGTAGTCAACTGTATATTTTTTCAAAGGCAACGTTATATTCTACTGTTCCTCGTCGGTTTTTTTTTATTCTGTTTTCGTATGTCTTCGATCAGTCCGACAAATCTAACGATAAATAATGAATAATTGCATGGCTTACGGATCATTTATGATTTATGTGTTTTTGTATTCTCCACCCTAGAGTAATGTAATCACCGTTACGCTCAGCCGGTGAGTGCGCGGTTGTCCCGGGGATACCCTTTTACAATGATAATTAAAAATAAAATTAGAAGCATTTCAGGTATTCACAAGGGTGCAGCACTTGGTTTGATACCCATCTATCACACAAAACAAAACGAAACAAAATAAAAACAAAACAAATGTGTGAATCTATCTCATTTTTATCACACTCTACCTAGTGAGGGAGATGCCCCGACCCTGTTCAATTATCGCAGAAAACCCCAGTGGAATTTGCACTCCTCAATTTGTACCCACCGATTTAACGGTCCATAGTTCGCCGTGCGTGTTGCTCGTCTGTGCTGTTATCGTATTAACGTAGGCGACGAGAGAAATCGCACGCTAAAAATGTCCACCGATTAATGTATCGCGCATCTCTGGTCTTGTTAAATTTGCGCCCATACATGACGTTGCTTTATTCGATGTGATGTAATTTACCGTGCAGGATTTTCATACGTCAAAGAGCTATTACGATTGATTATCGTGCGATGTTATCCTCCATTTATGATTCTACACTGATACTTGTGCTCTCCCAGTGCGTATACTGGGATTTAATTCTTAGTTAAAAAATCATTCATGAAATTACTTACCTTTTTTGTGACGCGCTCTGGTCGTTTATACGCGTAATACTGTTATGTTCGAATATAATACATGATAATTATATTTGATATAAAATTTCTTTGATAACATTTGTAATAATCTATGTCTGAAAATTCGTATACTTCTGGCATAGACGGACAGAAATGCGTATAAAGCACTGGGAACTTTTCGGTTCACTCCCGGAAATAAATCCCTATTGTTGACCTATGTAGGATGCAATGTACATGATAAAGCTCTATTCGAGTTTTCAGATTGCGATACTGTGAAATCCCCATGGTTATTGAGACCATCAAACTATGCGAAAAAAAAAATTACAGAGCACATTCATATCTCGAGTTCCAAGTTCTTCTGACGCTATTCTCCTGTTCTTTACGAGCCCTTCCGGCTATCATAAAGTATACAAATTAGATAATTCACAGATGCAAAAGGAATCGCCCATCGAAATAATACTAGCCTATGCAGTTATTCTTCTTCGAGAACCCGCTGCGGTATATACAGTATCCTTTCCGTCAAGCATACCTGCCAAGCAAAGTCTTCCGATTGCAATATCCGACTTCGAATAGAATACCTTGAAGTGTGATACTCCCCGCTCAGAGGAAGAGTAACCGGGATTTTGTTTCCTTTTTTTTTAAAGAAAGGAAACATAAAACTATACTCAAACAAACAAAGAAATGAAGAGTTGCAATGCAAAACCAGACACATGTCATTTTTATTTTTATTTTAGAGGAAGGTCATCATCACGTCATCACATCCATTGATACTGAACTCGTTACATAACAAAACATATTTTGAAAGATATAGATGAAAATTAGTCATCACCTATACTTTTATTATTTTCCTTGTTTTACAGCAGATTTAACATAAAATATCTCAAACTGATTGAATGGATATATCTGTTTTGCATTTAAATCTTCCAACAAAGAAAATGTAGTGCAGTTACCATCTAATGCCAACCGTGCCATTTTTTTTTCTAAAAAGATACAAATTCCAAATAGAATTAATTATTTTGCTTCAAGTTTCGTCACATTTCTGTCCTGCAGAAGAAAAAAAAAAGTTTCTCTTAAATTTTTGTCTAATACATTTCTTTCTTTTTTTTTTTTGGACCAGCGCAATCATACAGACCGAAAAAAAACAACACAAAAAGTAACAATGGTGAAGCATTGCCTTGGTTTTGTTTAAAAAAAAAGAAAAAATCTCGGAAACGTTTTTATTGATTGACACAAAGCTGCGAAGCACCTTTTTATGTTAAACTCACTTTAGATATTGGAAATTATTTCTTCCCGTGCGTGAGATCCTAGATCTTCTGAAGACAGCTCAAAGTTTCAGCCGACAAACTTGATCATAAAATTCTATACCACTGTCTTCGATGTCATATCATCCTCGGACCACCCCTTCACCCGCTATCTCTTACCACAATCTGCTGGCGACAGAACAAAAGTGAAACCTGTATGCATGAAAAGGCGGGGGTGGGGATGGTGAAGGGGGTACTGGCAAAAGGACAAACGTGAGAAAGGCTGCGTGTTTTTTGAAATCTGAGTGACCTCCAAGCAGCTCAAGGGGGCGCCCTAGGAGACAAAGGAAGTGCGGTGGTGTCCCATTGCGAATAAGGTTAACCCAGGTTTCCCTCTCTCGCTCGTTCTTTTTTTTTTCTTATTCTTTTCAGACAAAAGCGGAGAACGGTGGGATATTGATTGTCGCATTTTTGGCTAGGTTGAAACCGGATGCAATGTGTGACTCTCCGCCATCAGCTCGGGGGTTGCACGTGCGTCGAGTTCGTGATCTCTCTAATTTCTCTTTTGTCAATCCAACCATTCCCCCCCCCCTTCCCTCCCCCTCCCCCCCTCTCTCTTCCTCTCTCTGTCCCTGATCATCCCTCTCCATTTTTATTCGACTCTTTGCGGGGGTCATGGTCAGGGCATCGTTCCTGAGTTACTACAAATATGATATGTTAACATAAAGTTACAAGGGGGGGGGGGTAGTACTGTTATATGAAGTAAGTATGTCGGTATGAATATTGTACATGTAATACCTACAAACATGATTTATTTATACTTGTATTATCCTTTCCAAGCATACCCCCTCCTTCTCTTAGTATAAATGGAAAAATGACTACGTTAATTAGTGACTAATACTGCCTAGCAAGACAAAGGCACAATGGAAATATTCCCGGCATTTATATTGCAACTTCACTAAATTGAACTTGGATCACGAACTTGCATGGAACTTGGATAACGCTAAATCATACATTGATGAATACTAGTATAAAATTAGAAGCATCGTTAGCGAGTGGTATGGTAATTCATCACTTTTTTTCTTTTTCTTTTCTTTTCTTTATCGATGATTATTCAAAATGTTATTGTTTAGTGTACGGGGACGTCGATATCGTAAATAAGACCACAGCCTGTCAATGATAAGGTCCCTGGTTCAATTTCCCTGGGCAATGAGATTTATTCCCATTATCTAGGTCTTTTGGGGCACTTTGAGTTTGATCCCCTGATGGCTAGCTTACAAACATTAGCGGCCAAGATAAACACAGTAATTCAGATTAGTTTTCAGTTGCATAATAAAGATCATCATGCCGAATTTGGGTTGATTGAACGATGAGCTCGCTGATTGGCCGCTATCCTTTCGATAGTGAAATCGAATCTGAAACAAAATTCGTAGCACACCCGTAGTATTCTTTCTTGCATTCACCCCTTTGCTAGCCCTTTGTCTCAAATAGTAAAGGCACGAGATGTGAAATAGAAACCTACGTCACAGAACGTTTACCCTAAGGCAAAGGTCATAGAGTCTAAAACGCTACAAAACGTACCCCTGGATTTGGATCATTATCCCGATCACTGCGAAAACCAAATCACCTATTACTCAATAAACGCACCTGTCCTGGCAATTTCAGCTGAATTTCATCAATAACGTTTCGAATAATTTTGCTACGATTAACCAAACGCCGGCTAGGATATGAACACTTTTGTGAATGTATTATAGCAAAACTTGGAGTGCCATTGTGGATAGAGAACAACACTCGAATTAAGCAAGTAAGTACGTAATTATAGCAAAATCCATATCATAACAAGTGGTAAGATTAGCCAGCAACAATTATTTTCATCGGCATCTCTTATCTACTAAACAATAGTTCGTAAAAGTGCAGTTGTAGCTGAAACTAGTGCTAATTTTCTTTGTTTATCTTTCTTTTGTTTTGTTTTGTTTTGGTTTGCTTTGCTTTGCTTTGCTTTGCTTTGCTTTGCTTTGCTTTGTTTTGCTTTGTTTTGTTTTGTTTTGTTGTGCTTTGTGTTTGTTCACGCATCTGAATAAATATCATCGATTCTCATTCGGCACGGAAACAATAACAACATCATGCCTTCATTATTTATTCAAACATATTCTACGTGGTTGCCACAGCTGCAATTGCACAAACAACAGCTAGAGTTCTTCTGGACCACAACTATATCGGCAAAATTGATGTTTACGTGTTTTGTCCATGTTGCAAAACGCAATGGGGTGTAGATATATTTGGACAGTGCTTGCCCCTTGCCTTCCCAGAGTCTTTTAACTGTCCACAAAAAAGCTGGTATTTGCCTTAAACTTTTAATTGGTTGTCAATATCTCCATCGTCCTTTCCATTCTCTTTCTCGTTCTCCTCTTCCTCATTTTTCCTCTCTTTTCTGTTTCCTCTTCTTCTTGCATGTCTTTCATTGATTCTCCCTCCCCTTCTTTTTCTTTCATCAGTTTATTTCTTATTCGTGCTTTATTCCTCTTCCAAAATACTTTAATAAAAGAGACCACCTTGCATTACGGTATCCTTGAATTTTTCGAGATAACCGATGTTCTATGAGCATGATGAGTTTGCAAGTACTCAGTATCACAGATTTAATTTATGTATTGAAGAGACATACATGAAAAAAGATTGATAAAAGCATATGGATAACCGCAAAATCCACCGCACGAAATTGGATAGGGGAAATATCAATGTTCCACCTTTCTACCACCACACACGGACTATATTCACGTATTGAAGCTTGAAATATTCTTGCTATTTTTGTTCCGAGAAAAAACGGCGGTAGAATCTTCAAATCTAAATGCAAATTCATTATAAAGTCATTATTCATTGCAAAACTTCCATCATCATCAACGTGCAGCTGTTGTGAGATAGTGGTAATAATGAATAGTTTTATTTTGAGAAATTATATCTTTATATTCTACCGCGCTGCAAGATCTCTTCAAAGCCATTTTGCTTCACTCTCCCAAATGATTTTAATGAATAAATATCAAAGAATATAAAATTCATAAAACATATATATCTACTACACTTACGTTAACGTATTTCTTTTAGGTCGCTTCTTTAAGCATCATGTTAATAGTTATTATGTTTGGAATAGTACATCTCTCTGATCTTTAATTTTCATAGGCCTTTCCGTAGCCCTATTTAAAAAAAAAAATGCGATGTTTTCCATAATTTTGAAAAGACCCAGGCCCGATACCCTGTCTGCATCAACTACTGTTTCACATCGTTATAAAGTTTATCGTCAATCTGCACACATCCCATCGACAACAATTCACAAGAGCCATAATATTTCCATATTCATGTTGCAGCTGACTTTCTAGAAGGACTGTTGATCAAAACAACACAACTGACGAAGCCTAGAGCATGACAGTCTTTTCCCTAACAGTTTATTGCAGAGTAAACGTTTACATAGTTTATACGTTGTTACAGGATGTTACAGTGATCTTGATCCATGTGTTGTTAACCTACAAAACTTGTACAGTATCCATGTGAGCGCGATATGCATCAACTCTCAAAGGCATATCACAAGCGTAATCTTAGAGGCGATGAGTTTACGGGACATTAATCAATCCACGGGTTATTTGTCAATCTGTCATTTTCCATCAGCAATCATCATTGATTCACCAACGATATCATCTGATTTTTTTTTTTTAATCTTTATGTCATCCTAACATTAAACTTGTTTGTATGTTTTTTCTTTGTTCATGTATCATGTATGCATAATCATGTTCTACAGTTACCCCCTGGACAATTATGCACGGTTTGATTACTGCACAGCCAACTACGTGAATTATCATTTTGATAATAATAATTCATGGTTGGTGGTTTTCTTCTTAAAAACAAAAAAGTCTGTGCAAACTGTTGAAGATGTATATATATGAGAGAGAAATATAATGGCTTGCTCTGTCACAAAAACACTCCACACTCTCGTGCTCAAGAAAACGTATATGGTGTTTTTGGATTTTTTTTTTTTTTTTGGAGAAAGGGTCAGTATAGTTCAGTTCAGTTCAGTTCAGTTCAGTTTTTATTTCTGCATTTCAAAATCAATACAAATCAACAAATCAACAAAATACTTACATAGTCATTTACAGAGCTAATATTCGTAACGTTTGGATCATACATACATTTTTTTTTTTCAAGAACGAATATCATATATAAAAGGAAGCAATAGGAAATGATAAAAATGAAATGCAGGGGACCATCATCATGATGGTCTAATTTTATATATAATGATCTAATCTTATGCATGAATAAAGAAATAACGACGACAACAACAACAACAACAACAATATTGATAATAATAATAATAATAATGATAATGATAATAATATTAAGCAAGTAAGTAAGTAAGTAATTATAGCAAAATCCATATTATAACAAGTGGTAAGATTAGCCAGCAACAATTATTTTCATCGGCATCTCTTATCTACTAAACAATAGTTCGTAAAAGTGCAGTTGTAGCTGAAACTAGGAAACTAGGAAATGATAAAAATGAAATGCAGGGGACCATCATCATCATGGTCTAATCTTATATATAATGATCTAATCTTATGCATGAATAAAGAAATAACGACGACAACAACAACAAAAACAACAATATTGATAATAATAATAATAATGATAATGATAATAATATTAAGAACGAATATTATATATAAAAGGAAGCAATAGGAAATGATAAAAATGAAATGCAGGGGACCATCATCATGATGGTCTAATCTTATATATAATGATCTAATCTTATGCATGAATAAAGAAATAACGACGACGACAACAACAACAACAACAATATTGATAATAATAATAATAATAATGATAATGATAATAATATTAATAATAATAATAATAATAATAATAATAATAATAATAATAATAATAATAATAATAATAATAATAATTGTGAATTTATATTGTGAAGTTTCTATGAATCATTATACTCAACTGCGCATAACAATATGACATAATCAAAAGAAAAAAAGACAAATAGATTAATAAGAAAGCAACACAATCTAATCCTTAAATGAAGATCATACAATATAATGAAACTAAAGGACCTATAACAATATTGCATAATCATAATTCATAAAGGATATCTGATATCTTGGAACCATGCAGAGATGTACTGAACTGTGACTATGAAAAAGAAAGCGATATGCAAATATTATGTAGTTATATATATATATATATATATATATATATATATATATATATATATATATTGCGAATTCACGTATTGGCTCCAATATAGCGAAGAATCAAGAAATAAAGTAGTAATGCATTATTTCGCCAATAAGAATGAGTTTATTGAACAACTGAAAAATCGGAACGACCTTCCCGTTGCCAAACACTTCAACCTCCCCGGCCACTCATTGAAGGATGTCAGAGTGTGCATTTTCGGGGGAGACTACACATCAGCAGAGGAAAGAAAACTCGCCGAGTTACGAGTAATCGTGAAGAGTAAGAGCTTTCAAGGTGAAGGGTTGAACAGGGATTTATCCATTCTAAACGGTTACTCATTCTTCCGTTAAAGAGAAGAATAAGTCATGATGAGGATTATAAGATATTTTTTTTTTCAAAATATCTTTCTAATTGATAACTGTTTCACTACCACTGGTGTTGTGATAGAGAAATTAGTTGGTTATTCTGTCTGAGATTATGACGAATTATAGCGAATATTATGATTTCATGTCTCCATCTTAATAATCATTTTACTCTTATTTTGTATTATTTTCTGTAGATGGATTCACACTGTCATCCTATCACTCAGTTGTATGAGTCAATCAATTTCACACTTGCATGTTCAAATCTGTTTAGCTTTCAGCGAGACACCGAACTGTGGCTTTTGTAATTGACGATTTCATCAGTTTCTTAACAGGAATTATTATACCGACTTCTTCCTACCGATGATTTTTGTATTTTAAGTCATGAAACAATTTGATTGTTGGAGCGCTCTTTAACCTAATTTTGTAACTTATGGTACGTTGATGAGTACATATGTCGATATCTTAACATGTGATAATACAAAGTAATTGAACACCATTGTTACGTAATAAACATGTCAATGTCCTCCTCCTTATGCGTGGGGTACCTTGACTACATTGCGTCTACATGGCAACATCATTGTAAAGGGTACGCACTCTCATAGCAACCAATTCTGTGTATATGAGTGCGCGCTCTTCATGTTCAATTTATGTTTTGGTATTGACATTCCGCGTCGAGACTCCTGAAGAAGGTGGAGGCCACCGAAAATTTGAGTTGTTCAATAAACTCATTCTTATTGGCGAAATAATGCATTACTACTTTATTTCTTGATTCTTCGCTATATATATATATATATATATATATATATATATATATATATATATATATATATATATACCTACATACGTATACAAACATACACACAAACAATCATGTTTGTGTGTGCGGGTGTATATATATAGGTACGTGTACAAAAATTGAAACAACAACAAAAAAATCTTCTTCAAAGCCGTCCTTGTCTTGGTTGGTTTTACTTCAACTTTCTTGCCCCTTTTTTCTTTCCTATTTCATATTGTATGTCGTGGTGACCTGCTTTTCTTGGAGGCCATTCATCGAGAACATTCATGAATTGTTATCAGAAAAAAAGAAAAAAAAAATTATGTGCGCGAGCTGACCTACTACTCTTTCGGTATGCTGACCATGAAATTGTTGATCTGATATTTATATCCTCAGTTGATCTGCTGAAATTGAAATGAATAATACCAATACATTGAATTTGAATTGATTGGAAATTAAGAATTTACAAGCATCTACCAAAAATTATACGCACGTGTAATCTCTCACACACACAAAAAAAAAAATACAAGAGATCCTGAACGAAAGAACATACCCAAATACATACCAACACATACACACAGACACACTTAGACACAATTTAAATGGATTTGTGACTCAATGATTCATGATATGCATAAATAAACCTGAAAACGTCGACAGCAAACTCAATCCGGTAAGCATACACTCCCCCAAATTATTACAGAAAAGAGGTAGTGGGAAGCCGTGAAAAAAAATAACAACGAAGATATTGAATTTAATCCAGACACGTCAACATAATCAGAGCTACAGTTAAACTTATAGTCATGTTGGTTCTTTGTCAAAATGAAATAAGATCCTAACTTCCGAGAAATTCAAGTCATGAGGATAAAGAGAACATAAGAAGATCATATCTATGTTCTCTCCCCTCCGTCTTTGTTTTTTTCTCTCTCTCTTCTACCTATACATCTGTATGTTCATCTATCTTTCATTCTCCCCACCTCTATCTATCTATCTATCTATCTATCTATCTATCTATCTATCTATCTATCTATCTATCTATCTATTTATCTATCTGTCTATCTATCTATCTATCTATCTATTTATCCATCTATCTATCTATCTATCTATGATATGTGTCTATGTATGTATTTAAGTATGTATGTATGTATGTATGTATGTATGTGTGTATGTATATATGTATGTATGTATGTATGTGTGTACCGATCTATTTATCTATCAACCTATATATCTCCATCTATCAATTTCTATTTATCCATATATCTATCTATTCATCCATCCATCTATCCATCCATCTATCTTTTTATCTATCTACCTATATATCTCCATCTATCTATTTCTATTTATCCATCTATCTATCCATCCATCCATCTACCTATCTATGTATCTTTCCATCTATCAATCAAACATTACTTTTTTTGTCACGACACATATCAAGGGATTTGATTTGTCAAATCACCTTGAGAGGTATAACCAGGCACAAATTGTGCAGGGGCGACAATTTGTGCCGTCAACTCCTGCACAAATTGTCGCCCCGAGCCGGGGGTGACAATTTGTGCTGCAATACTCTTCGCTGTCTCAAAATTGAGATAAGTCAAATCCTTCAAATTCATGAAATTCATACCCATAGTTATTCATGAAATTCATTACCATAGTTATTCTTGAGTCAAACAAATGGCGGATCACTGGATAGACCACCACAATCCCTCATGGGAAGGAATCTGAAATCGTGACAACCTATTTTAGTTCACGTTTGCATATCGAGGCAATCGATTTGTGAAATTACGTTTGGAGGTTTAGCCATCTATCCCTCATCTCAATTTTACATCGTGGCGTCATTATCACGGTCACCAGTTCACAAATATTTGGTGAGCATTCTTTGCTTGACTGGCGAACTCACACGTCCCCACGACAGCAAACAAAACTTTGTAACGATAGATGGTTGTCAGGTAAAGTCGGTCTGTGTCATTGGAGCACGCACGAGCTATGTAGACATCGTAGTCGTAGTCGTATTTCCCATGAGTCATACTGCCGAGGAATCATAATAGCCCAAACTGCTCACGAGTAATATAGCCCACTATTCGTATTGTCTAAGTGTCATACAGCCCACAATTCATACAGCCCATGAGTCAAAATGTCTATGAGTCATACTGCTCACGAGTTACACACTCCACGAGCTGGACACTATCAAAGTTTACAATAGGTATGGCCCACGTGCTGAACATCAAGTAAAATAGGCCCACGAACTATACGGTCCACGAACAAACTAGACACAGACACAATTATAAGGCTCTAGTACTAGTCAGGTTCGTGGGCCTGTTTTATAGTGTCTAGCTCATGGGCCCGTTTTACTTGGTGTCTATCTCATGGGCTGTATAGCTCGTGGGTGAATTGCTCATGAACCTTTCTTTTCAATGTCTGACTTGTGGGTGTCTAGATCGTGGATGACCCCCGTGTCATGACCTCTAGAGTTGTAGTCTGTCAATCGTGTGTATCCCACATTGCTTCCTGCCGATGTAGTAGAATACATAATGATTATAGATGTACATAAACTTTTCTGATATTTAAGGGTGAATATTATAGGAGTTAACGCTCTATCTCTGCTAATCACGCTTTTTTCCTCTTCAATCCATATTTTATACATCTAATTTCATTATTTTTCTCCTTGTTTGTTTTGGGGTGTTTTTTTTTCTTGGCAACGAAAGAATCTGCGCTAAAAGTGTGTTTAATTCCTGGCCCTTTGTTTTGTCACTGTGTCCATGCCAGTGGGTAATGTCTGGCAGTTGATCTGCGTGTGCTGCTGACTCCTGCTTCCTCTTTCCGTTCCTCTTTCCTCTTTCCTAGTCTTTCCTTCCTTCCTTCCTTCCTTCCTTCCTTCTCTCTCTCTCTCTATGCCCCTTCTCAATGTATCTTGCCGTTTGTCTTGTCTAAGCCTTTGTTTCCGCGAACGTCTGTGTGCCTGCATGTGTCTGTGTGTGTTTGTCACTGTGTGTTCATGTGCTTTTTTGTTCTTTCGTTACTTCCCTATTTTTTTTTTCTTTTGTAAGTTCAGTTTATTGAGAGGGCCATGCTTCTACAAGCTTGCTTTTACATGGGCCTCCCTTTTCCAACACTACATATGATAAGTTCGAACTAATAGATTCATAATTATTATGGTTATGTATGTTTTTTGTCTTATGAATTACAGTAATTTATCCCCATAATTATATCGGAAATGGGATATTGGTAAGAAAATCTGGTTTCGATTGAATTTTATGATATCGCAACGTTAAGCTTATGTGTCTTATCCGTTTGCAGTAAATTTTGCATTTCAGTCACAAAATGCACACAACGATGACTAAATACAGATAATCTACCAGAAATGTTTCACATTAGGAAAGCAATATTCAGAACATTACCCCAATCTATTTTGCAAAAATAATGATAATAATAACAAATAAGAATAGATAAATAAGAATAAATAAACTCTAGTAACTAAATAAATAAAACATTAAAAAATCATTGTATTGTCTTGCACCTTTCTGAGATTCTGGGCAAAATTCCTAACGCATCAGCTCAAATTCGTATACATTCTAATGGAATTTGGAATCCATTACATTAAAAGAAAAAGAAACGAACAAGAGCTCTTGCACTGTACACTTAAAAGAGGTAGTAGCAGCGATACATCTGAGCCATCAGCTTATAAACGAATCATTTTAGGAAAAAATAAATAAAAAAGCAAACGCGAAAAGACGAAACAAGACCAAAGCAAAGGAAAGTTGCAAAATGTTTGGGTAAATTAGTTAGCACACCTTCTGGCAATGTTTAGCCAGCTTTATGTAAACCAATAATATCGTGGCAAACCCTTTGCGTGACGTTTATAAAGCGACTCGAGGTGCCTGGACACCTTACTATCACGGAAGGAAAGCAGCGCCATCATCGTCAACTCGAGGTACAATGGAAAGAAAATACATTCCAGAATATGCGAATAGCATATTGTTACATATCGCATTATGGTAGATTTAATTTTAAGCCCAATGTAGTCATAATGTGGTTTGGAAGGAACAGCTTAGAATATTGTACACTAGTCACTAGTCTGTTATGACGTTTGTGTCATAATCTATTCCAGGCAGATCGCAGCCAATGCAGTACTAGTGGTAGGGATCGAAAGTAGAAAATTAATAGATTACTGGAAAAGGTTTCCTATGAATTTTTACGTTATTCCTTATACCATTTGCATATTGCCACGTCACATTATCGTCATCATTTCCTTTTCATGAATACTTGTAGGTATTCATTATAGATTGAAGGAGGGAACATAACACATGGTTCTTATTTCTCTACTAATAATGCATCTTCCTAGGTCCCTTCATCTTCTCTCTGTCCATTTTTTTTTTTTTACCAGTCTATGTCCCCTGCCGTATCCAATTTCCTTCAATTTCCTATAATGACTAAAATGCTAAAACATAAAGAAACATGTCATGGTGTATCAGAATGATTGATTACGAATATCATTACCTTATTAAGAATAAACAATACATGAGCAAACGTATTCATAACGTCTAGTTTGAAGCAAACGCTGTCGATCTTTCCCCCTGCTGATTCTGTCTGAGCATTCATTTTACTTTCTTTTAAGTATCTATAAATATGCTATCAACTTTCGTAAGTGGTACGATGTGTGTTTCATAATTTCGCAGCAAAGTTTGGTTTACTTCGTGAAAAGTAGAAGAAAAAAAAATGTGCCAAGTGTTCTTTACTATAGTACATTCAAGTCGCCGCGTGGGTGTTTTTTTTTTTTTTTTAAGATGCTTTACTCTATCGCTCCCCCTGTCTCTGTATATGTATAGTGTCTTATTTTTTTCTTTCGTTCTATCTTTGTATAGACTAGTTATCTATCTTTATATCTTTGTCTCATTTTCCCTTGTCTTTCGATCTCCCGCTTATCTTCCTTTTTCCCCCCTTTTGAGGAGGTCTGTCACGCCACGGTGATCTAACATTATACACTCCCCTCTTTGCCCCCCGACCGGCGACTAACAGCTTTAGTGATTCAGTGGGCTCTGAAGACGGCTAACACGTTAGTTGGGTAATTCTCCAAAGCGCCGTGAATTCATCCTCCCTCCGACGCGGCAAAATCTCCATATAACATTTCTGTGTTACTCGCCGTGCATCGATATTTCACGGTAGTAGCATAAACACTTTAATCGTTCTTAAAATTGACGTCTGCAGTATCGAACCTGCTTAATTTCGCATTGCACGTTTCTCGTTATAAAAAGGCAGCCTCGTGCAAAAGGGAGTACCAGCTTGTCCTTTTCGTAATCACCCGATTCTTTCTAATGTTCTCTACTTTTTTTTTTTAATGCATGATTCTACAAAACCATCTGCGTGCTTAGAGCGCCGATTGGTATGGAATACCTCATGGAATGGAAAGTGGGTAGTAAAAACTTTTCCCGTCAAAGTAGTTCACGGAATCATGTGACAAGAGTCATGGGGTCGTATAGTTTATATGCGATCCCATCCGGAGCTGCTTCTTTTTTCAATCTCAACGCACAAAGAGTGTTTTTAATCTCAACTATTCATTTACTTGTCCACGCTCGACATCCAACAGGCATATTATGCCGTGTTTGCATGATTTAAAACACCTTGGAACGTTCTTTTCATAATGACACGCTCTGGTGAAGGATTAACTTTATTTCCATCTCGAATATGAATCTTTTATGTTTCCCAATGTGTCAAATTGGAGCTGTTTCGTTCCACATGCTATCCGGGTGTTTGTTTCATCGTGATTAGGAAAAAAAAAAGTCATGACAAGATTGCAGAGAGCGAAAAAAAAATCTTTTAATGCTTCAGAAAGAATTTTAAAAATGTGAAAGAGAGATTACTGAATGGTGTAGTAATATTATTTTCTTTCAAATTATTTATCTGCTGAAAAGTGGCAGACCTAGCCATTTCAGAAAACTATTTCCATTTTTTTTTTCTCGTGTGTGTGTATTTTAGCCATTATACATCCATTTGAACATGAGTATCTTGGTCGGTGGTAGCGTTCGATAATCAAACGTCGACTTCGCTAATGTCAGATCCCAATGACCAGAGGAAGCATGTTAATTTCGACTCGAACACATGATAAACGCATATTTATGTTATCCGGGTCAGAGGTTTTCTTCGACTTAGCAATTTTTTTTTTTTTTTTTTTTTTTTTTTTTTACTTGTGTGGGGTCAACCTCTAGGCGTGGTTGGCTGTATTGTGCAGATGAGCAACTGCGATGTTAACCCTTTTATGTGCTTCGAGTTTTGATCGGCAAAGGTATAGGACACCCCACAGCGTTTTTTCACACTGTCTCAAGTACCTGGTACAAAAAAAAGGGGGTTAAAGAGAATAGATCCGGCAACTTAACCCATAATAAGAAACCACTCGTCCTCATGTGAACAGGGCCCCAATATGAATCGGTTTTTTGCTTATTTTGTCCCGTAACCTTTTGCTCTTTTGAAACAAGTAAGAGACACTTTGTCAAAGATGATACTTTATCCCCCCCCCCCCTCCCCCCAGACACAGGTACCTGCTCAACTAATGGCAGGTCTGTATAAAATTGGAGACACAATGGCGAGGTCCCAATTCCCGATGGTTGTTTTATCGAGCACTCAAATTATTCTCTTTCGTCGGTTTAATTGGCTTGACATTTCGATGGTCAGTACTGACGATGAAAGACTGGTATTCGACGAGACACCCCCTCCAACTTCTCTCTTTACCCTCCCCAACATAATGGTCAGGTTAAAATGATCTTTTGTAGACTGAGAAGGTAAACGGATCAACGCTGGACAACTTCAGATTATAGGATAAAATGACTGAAACGAGAATAATTGATAACTTAGCAAAGGTCATGGAAGGAACAGCGTGCAGATATATAGATTTCCACTCGGGAGTGTGTGGTACTCGTGGCTCGCCAATAAATACATTGTAAGTACAGGGGCAGTTTTGCTACGGACGTTGTATTTTTTTGTTTTGTTTTGTTTTGTTTTGTTTGTTTATCTTCTTCTTCTTCTTTTTTTTTTTTTTTTTTGGGGGGGGGGGGTTCTCTTTGCTATCACTATCAGTGGTAACCACTTATCACTATTCCAGCGGATAAGATACGATTTTAACATGGTATTAACCTGCATCAATGTATTTTCATCAAAATTACTAGTATTACGATTGCCAAACGGAGTCGTTGCAATCTCCTTCAAAAAAAAAAATGAATAAATTCACAACAAAATCATGAACTAGACCGTTCACATGCATAGGATAGTGATTCTTTTGTTGTTGTTGTTGTTGTTGTTTACCTAACTTCAGTTGATACAACAATCTTTATAATGTACATGGGGGGGGGGGTATCACATGAAGGGACAAACATGTACTATGTACAGCAATAATTCCCAGAAAACAATGTGCTGAAAGATAGCAATGCACGTAATAATATTGTGCTCATAAAGTTCTTTGACCATGCAGACAAAGAGAAGAACAAAAAAAAAGTGATGCCATAGAATACGAATTTCTACATTCGTCAACTCCGCGAGTACTAACAGATTGAATACACGTGCATGTGCATGATTGTATCTGCCAACATTCGTCTCAGCCTAAATGGTAAACTAGTAGTTAGTTGCAAGCATTCATGGAGGATGATGAGGGTTAACGGAGAACTGCATTCCAAGAGGGGAGCGGTTCAGGAGGGACTGTCAAAATGTAAGGTATCAAGATGGTGTAAAATGAGGGGGAATCCCTTTCACCTTTGATCAAGACAAGGAGAAGTAAGAGGCGGTGTCTATAGCGAGCATTCCCTGCTGGAGAGAGCACAGTGTAAACACACTATGAACACACTGTGAACACAACACAGTGTGAAATCTCTTCACACTGTTCAGTTCGAGCGTTTTAAGAAGGTGTACACATTGTGGATCATCAATTCACCGTGTGAACCAGAACATTACTACGTGAACTCTCTGTGAAAAACCTCACCACAGTGTGAAATATTCGTCACACTGTTAAATTCGAGCGTTTTCACATAGTCGACTATGTGAACACATGCATTGTGAACACACTGTGAGACAGTGTGTTCTTTCCAGCAGGGTTCTATCATTACGTGAGAGAGCTCGTTTGACTTATGGAGTAATGATTTTTGCCCCTCCACCAGAATTTAAGTAGTCCAATTCTGTCGGCATCATGATGCTTTCTGTATTATATAGGCCTACTCTTTTACGGGATCAGGGTCAATATCACATGGTTTCATGGCGCTATGAACTGTACAAGTATTCTTATCCAATGATAATGGCAAAGAAACTTTTTAAAATCCATAACTTTTTCCTCATACATTCACTGATGTGTTCTACTAGTGCTGTTTTCGCTCGATCCACATGAGGCTTTGGTCTCCTTTCCCACCAAAATTTGCGGTCTCAGCTATCAATCAATCGTTTCCTCTTTAGACGACAGGGAACTCGACCAAATACCGGAGTATTTGATGAATATCACCACACTCGTCTCGCCCGATCGCATTGCCTGATGGGAGTCCTTCACTCGAAACGGAGTCTCCGTATCATGCTATTGTGCGAACTCTGTTGAACGGGCATAAAAGCTTATACGACTTGTGTTCAATGGCCTATTTTTCGCTCTGATGGCTATGTAGATTACACTCAAGATGAAAGTGCATTATTGCACACAAAGTCATCAGTGAAAATGAAAAAGAGTTATCAACATTTCCAGTCAGGCCATTTAATAATAATCCCTCCTATGGCCTGACTCAAATGTCTGTGGAAGTAAAATCTGTCTGTGGAACTTTTGTGTTTTGTTTTTCCAATGAAGAAGACTAAATACCAGCTACGTATATATAGAGGGTGCAGAAAAGGAGACTTCATAGCAAATTAGTGAAGATAACTTAACATGCGCATGGTTGTTTGTCAGATATGTATAGGCCTATCTCTGTGACTTGAAGGATTGATAAGCGCCAGACTTTTTCTGACATTACCAACAACTTCTTCGACTTTTGAAAATGACCAATCGTTCACACGTCGGCATACGTGGGTTATTGAGTCACAATATTCGTTATAGCGCCATTACTATCACCGAAATATATCCTTCTTCGGATTTTCACAATTATGTATCAGCCCGACTGAAAGCAGCCTGCTTCTTGTTCTAAATGCCACTACCTCCCATGTTATTTTCACCCAGATATACCACACATTTCAAAACATTTCATCAGAATGTCCGTAGTGCAGCACGATATTTCAATCGAATTTAACATGATCGACATGGGGCTGGGAAAGTGCTTTTATGATCCAGTGAAAGTGATTTGATGACTTACAAATAAAGCGAGTTGCACTCTCAGAATTGTTTTGTATGGATTATCGATATCTTTGAGTAGCCAAGAGCCATCTGTGATTACCTTGCACTTGAGTCTTGGGTGTTTGTAGCCACTGTAGGCACTTCCTGAAAACCGGATGAATATCGACATATCCAGATTGAAATGTTCGATCTGTGCACTTTCATTGTTAGGATATAATTCAAAAGTACATTGCGAGAGAGTACCGCGTTGTATGAACACCCATGTGTATACTTGATCAGTCATAGGCATAGGGCGATCGTGGGTTATTGTGTGCGTATGCTAAAGGGTTTGTGTATGCGCATCATGAGGGGAAAGAATTGTTTTAATTGCTGTTGAGGTTGGCGCAGGTGCTTAATATCCACTACCAAACAAAGAATAACATCATACTTCATCTGCACTTCCTTTACGTTAATGACACAGGTACATGCAGCACTAACTGCGACGCAATCATGCATCACAATGAAGTGATGTAGCGTGCCATCTCTATTATCTTCATAGTCTACACTTAACAAGAGTGCTGCCTGTTGTCGAATACTTCCCCTTTGGTTTTTGTCTCATTCTTATAACGCTAACTATGAACTATTGTATTGATCTTTCTTGAAATCCCTGATATGCAGCATGAACGGCTAGTGAAAATATGTATAATATTAAAGGGCACATCGGTACAGAAACCAATGTTGCCCTCCTTGACTCTCTTTGATTATGCACATGCTATGAAAGATGGTGCTTCTTACTGTAACTTTAGTATACATGGGATCACCTCTTTGGTGACCTGTGCGTGTTATTATTCATTATGTTCTTCACAGCAGCTAAATATCACATTCACATGTAGCATTCTTTTTCGCATCTTTTTTTGTTTGTTTGTTTGTTCATTTCCTTCTGAGAAGATGGCTGGATAGCCCATATGCAGCTACGTTAAGCTGGTCTTCCATGGGGTCCAGTTGGATGTGAAGTGGGACCACTTCACCGGGTTAAACATCCTGCTCTTTGCGATGCATGAATGAAACGGGATCTTTTACGTGCATGAGTTGTTACTCTCTCATACACAGGACCTCCATTTTATGTCCTATCCGAGGGACAGAGTGTTTTGCCTCTTTCTAGAGGGGACGGTATGGTTACTCACAACATTGCTCAGTCCAGACTCGGGTTTGAACCCGGGCCCTTAGAATCGTGAGGCAGACGCGCTACCGACTGAGCCAACTCACCGCCCTTTGTCACACACTTTCCACAACGCAACACACCTACACAAAGCCCCCTCTTTTGATCATTGTGATTTTGTTGTTGTTTCACTTTGCTTTGTTTTGTTTTGTTTTGTTTTTACTTTAGTTTGCTGTTTTTTTTTCTTTATGTTTTGTTTTTGTAATCGTAATCGTTCGTCGTGTGTCTGCCCTTCGATACCAAAACTACCCTTGTTTTATTCCTCTCAACCATTGTCAACAGAGTTGCATCGCAGCCATCGAGAAGGCACATCGAGAAATACTGAATCCTCACTTTTCCCCTCACTTTTTTCCTTTCCAAGGCACACCCCTTCCACTCTTAAGAGTTTTGTTTGAGTCACAAATACAACTGGACACATCTGTCGATTCAAGATGGGGCTCTGTTGGTCCACACACTTCACCGATGTCGGTCGGGTCGATAGCCCGTGTCTCGCTCTCCGTTAGCCCCCCGGCGCCACAATGTCATCAGGTGTACGTGTTATTTGGTTTCTCCATGACATCTATGTCACTACATCGATGCTGAAACCAATACTGCTCTTTTTTTTTCCTGTCATGTTTGCGTTCTGTTTCGTTTCGTATCGTTTGTTTCTCTTTTTATATGAGTGTAGGCCTATCCAGACCCCACCACGTTGCTGTAGTCAAAGATACAAACAACCGAATTAAAAGGAAATACGTGAAGCTTCACATAAGTTCTTGATCTCTCGAAGACAGAAAAAGAAAAAAAAATCAAAAGCTAGCACTCAAGAATTTCTAATCAAACGCTCTTCCCCTCCCCTCTTTCGGTCTGTTTGTCTGTCTCTCTCTCTGTGTCTGCCTGTCAGTCTGTCTCTCTGTCTGTCCTTCTTTTTTTCTGTCTCCCTCTCATTTTAGGTAGTTTTGTTTGGCAGAAGATCTAATCACCAAGTTAAAGCTATATTACGACTTAGTCTAAGAAAATTATGATATACATAACTAATTGAATACCTGTTTCTATTGCCTGCAATATAGGACAACGATTTCAATTGTACGAGGGTGACAGTTTAACCCCAACCCCGCCCCCCCCACACCACCACCTTGGCGAAAATGGAAAGATATCAGAGAGTCTTTATAAGAAAACGAAATATGAAGCCGTTGTTGTTGTATTGGTGCATTATAAGTACCCTGTATTATTATTATTACTATTACTCCACCACCTGTAACTGATGCTCTTTAAACTGGCTCATTCAGTGTAAAAATAGATAGAACCGTGGGTAGAGTTTGGGGAAATGAGGAAAATCCTTTCAAAAGTTATCGTATTTTTGTTTTTTAATGAGTTTTATCTAAAATCCATGTGTTGTCATGGCTAGATGTCAAAGTGGAGCATTGACTTAAGGATGCTTTAAAGATAACTCCACAAAGTTTCACATTTTTACACACGAAATACATCTTTTTAACATTAATGGCTTACGTTAGGGATAACATTATTCCCCTATCTTCTGAAAGAAGTAAATGAAGTGTGCTTTTATTTTACCGCAGAAACGAAGAAAATAAAAACATGTTGAATTTTGTTGTTGTCTTCTGCTGTGACATAGTTATTTGTCGCCAGGTCACGTAGCTTTGAGATATACGTGTATATAAACAGACTCATGGAAACGGTCATGGGTTTGTGGAAACATTTGTTCAGAATGAGCGACGATGCAGAATAGACAAATCCCCGTTAATTGCCTGATTTGTTCGGACCATGGCCGACGGAAAGAATAAACTCTATCCTTCCGATGTCGATGCACCCTCAGCAGATGCCTAAAACAGAACGTGAATAACGAGATGGCGTTCGTGGTGATACTAGTATTTATGTTCGTGTGTGTGTGTGTGTGTGGGGGGGGGGTGTTTTGCAATGATCTCCATTGTGCAAGGGCCAAGCTTTTCGACAAAATTTCCAAAGAGGTGAATAAACAGAGTGCTGTTGAGTACTCCATCACTCGAACTCGTGCACTAGCTTTGCATAACATTTGACTTCTCCACTGGCTTAACTTTTACTACAATAATTCAATGTGATTGTTTTGGCCATTTTCACCTAGATTTCCTTTGTCTATCGGTAGCTGGGGTCTAATCCTGCTATTTTTCATTCAGCTCGAACGTCTAATCGTTCAGATCAAGAGAGTCAATTATGATACAATGGTGCAAGGGAATGAAATGAAATGAAATGAAGTAATATGGTGGTGATCGTCGTACGTGTGTAGATTGAATCTCACCTCCTCCTAACGGTTTTTGTTTTAAGATGAATTGTAGCAAAAACAAAAGAAAGGCCCTGGCACACACGCACGCACACACAAAAAGTGACACACGTACAATCTACACACACAGTCGAAAAGCAAATAGTTGTGGACGTTTGTTTTGAGAGTTGTAGTTGTGACTTTGCTAAAACGGACGTGAAGACAAAAACGTCTTTCAGTTATCTTGTGTTGCGTGAATAATCACCATCACGAGAGGGCAGTATAGCTTTGTAGCTGCCGCGCGCCCCATAAATTCAGAGCGGTCGGTGTTTTCCGTACTTAATAGCTTCAGGGGTCCAGATGGAGGACGCAGATTTCGGGCGTTGCTTTCTGTAGTGGTGTATTTGGAAACTGACGGCAGTACATTCTGTAATTTCTGGACTGTCCACTCCGCAGCCTTTCGTGCGGTATTATGGCAAGAAAACTTTATCAAAATTTTGTCTTTCTCATTTTTTTCTGATGCACTGTCCTACAAGTCCAGGGTCTCTGAGTTTAGTTTTTCTTGTATTTTTGTTTGCTTGTTTGTTTGTCGGTTTGTTTTGATCAATGCATCTAAATCAGACTACGGAATTGAAGGTTTTACTTACATGCGATCTGTGCATGACGTTTGAAGGCATGTTACGTGCAGTAAAAGGAACGTTGTTGTTATAGTTGTTATTCCTATTACACTGTATTTCTTTTTCTTTTACATTATCATAATGGTATTAAGACGACAAATATTACAGGTATCTACGATTGCTTGTGCAAAGACATGTCTTCATGCTCCAGTTCTATGACAAGAGGGAGAAGGTTTATATCGATTGAATCCAATTCAATTCAAACTTTCACTTTTTTTCCCAGGACCATTAACAGTGCTTTGCAAGTTTCAAATAATTACAATGTGTATCCTTTTGCAACAAATTAAACATAAAGAGGCCTGCCAACTGGTTCGTTGTTTTGTCAGTTTGTGGTTGCTGAAAGAGTAACTGTAATCAGTGCAAAAACAAAAAACAAAAACGTGAACACCGTTTGTGTGTGTGTGTGTGTGTGCGTTTGTCATTTGTATAGCAGTATAAAATGAACGCACAAACACACACACACACACACACACACACACACACACACACACACACACGCATACACACACACACACAAACTGAACTGTAATTGCACTGTGTTACATTTTAACTCTACAAAAGTGAATAGTGTCCGGGTATCCAGCCGAACAAATAGCCAACAGCTTACGAGAACAAACGCTACATTGGCATTTGTTTCGTGTGGTTTGGTTTTTTTTTTGGTGGTGGTGGTACCGATCTATAATCAACCTTAAGACCTTGTGATGTTCTATAATATAATACTGACACTTCTCTTTACTATGTCAAAGAATACTATCTGATCTGCATGCAGATTCAGCTCATCTTTAGGCAGATGTTATGCTAGTAGATGTTGTCTATTTCACTCAAGATGGCTTGAAGTCGAGCGAAACTTCTCAGGTTTTAATTTTTACTCCGTCCTTTTCAAGCCAAAGCGCGGAATGCCGTTCATAGATAAAGTGCTTAAATGTAGCCAATTGTTCTTCTTGGGGCTCGAAAATCCTGTCAAAAATTGATGTTTTGTGCAGTAAGAGGATTATCTAGAGTGAAGGACGTTCATTCAGTTTCCTTCATTCAAAATCTATTCTTATACCAACCAATAAAGGCATTCGTATGTTTTAATCAGTAACAGGCACCCCACTCCCACAACCACCACAACCAAACATTTAACATATAACAGTTTAAAATGACACCAAAAGGAAAACGTCGGATATGGTCTGCACCGGTGTTATTTCATACACGTCTTGCTTTCGAAAGTTCTTCATGACATTATTTGCATCCAAAATGTATTGCTCATCTTGTTCTGTATTTTTGTATTTTGTTTTCGTTTTTTTTGTGTGTGTGTGTTGTCGTTGTTGTTGCTGCTGCCATTTTAGGGAAATGAGATAAATATTTTTTGCCCCCACATGATACAAAAATACATGCAAAGAACTTTGTATTTGCAACTGATTGACAAATTGCCCTACATCGACGTATTACGTCGATGTAGGGCAATTTGTCAATCAGTTGCAATTAAAACATCTCGACGGAAGAATTTGCTGAATTTGAAGAACTTTGTATTGTTTCAGAAGTCGTGACTTCCGTTACCGCGTTATGATTTATCTAATTATTCCACACGGTTTCTTTATTACTGTTGAGACTTTCAGAGCCAATCAAGTAGGGTAAGCGGAGGTGGTCTAAAAATACATCGTAATCCTTGAGGTCCACGATCCATGCTGAATGAACCAAAAAAAAAAAAAAAGAAACGTAAAAAATCTGCTGTGCTTTCCACCTTATGTCACGGATTAATTCCAAGGACAAAAGTTTTTTTTTCCCTTCTTCGACTATGTGCTTTTCTTTTCACTATTATCTCAGTGTTCTGGCATTAAGAAGAATAAGAGCTAAAAGTAAAAGGTCAAACGCTTACAGAGGTATTTTCACATGCGTTTTCACTTCTTCCGTGTCTTCATGCAGCGACTCCGACATCTAAGTTCGACACCTCTGCTCGCGTTAAATTGAAATGCGATTCTGATTGATGGGGAGCGCCGGTCCCGTGGGCCTGCTTCTCTTCTCTAGCGATCTCCCCCGAATAATGCATTCGGGGAAAAAAGGAACTAAAGCTGATCGTGCGAAGCTTTCCTATTCCCGCCCAGCCAGCAGGAATCAACGCCTTACGGGTAACTACCACTCCCGAACGCTTGTTTGTCGGGAATTAGGCAGAATAACGAGCTAAGTTCGGGTATACGGTGTTTACAGCAGGTTGACGAACAGGAGAGACCAATATTTTGTATGCGCATATAATTCTTTGGTGTGACTTTAGCGCAGTGACAATTATATAAGATGTGCCATGACTGGTAACGTTGCTTGATAAAACGTTTGAATTGTGTCCCACGAGTACAGTGCAAAGAAAGCGGTAACGAGCAGTCATACACACGGGGAATTCACATCGCACGAAGCCGCGACGCCAGCCGATGTCCAACAGGTCTACTACACGTGAGTAAGGCATATCAGTACCACACGGTCATTTTCTATTATGGAATCAAGAAAGTTGGTCCAGACATGGTCTTGATTCTGGAATGTCAAGCCGCGTAGATATCGCGTGGATTGATTTCTAACCTTGATTAAGAACGGGCCACATCAAAAACTGCCTATGCTGGAATCGGTATCCGTTGATCTAAACACGTATACGCGTCTGTCGGCCCCTTTTTCATGTCTGTTGACTTCATGTTGCTTATCAAATATGACGATAAGATTTCTGAACTGTCGGCAAATGCGCTGAACAGGAGAGACACTGTATGTGATTATTGTGATTGGACGGGAAATGGGAGTAGAGGGATTATTTCGACATAGCCTCTCAAATAAAGCAGGCCCATATTCCTATGCAGTGTATATCTGTATACACATGTATACATCATCTAAAACGATTTGTCCTCTAATTCTCCACATTACACAAGCCCAACCGCTTCGTCACAGTCTGCGAAAAGAAAAGTGTCCTAAACTACGTATTTTATATATCAATGATTCCACAAGTTTTAATTGATTGGAAAAGTTCAGCATAGATGCGGTCCTATTGGCATAGGCTAGTATTTTCACAAACTCCCATATATTGAACGAATGAATTGTAATACAATGAGGAGAATCAGTTTATCGTGTATATTGCATTGAATATCTACAATAGGGAGCGTTTTTTTTTTTCTCCAAAAGTCTCAAGGAACGTCGACAAATCTTGTGTATCAAAGGTCCTGCTCAACTTCTTAACAAGATGTTTACATCGACAGCGATAAAGTGAGTAAGACCAAGTACGTAGATTAGTAGAAGTTATTTTAAACTGGGGCAGAAAAGAGGAAGGTTACGTAATATTAATGGTTTCCATTGGTTTCCCGGTATAAACAATTATATTTGTGTGTTGTTTGAAGGTTTGAATGTTGTTTGCATGATATTTGTCTCAACTTTTAATAAAGCACATTATTTTCATTTGCAATGATGATGTCATTGCCTCACAGGTCTCCTATGGACTCGTATAGACAAAATCTTCACCATTTTGTTTTGATTGAAAGGGGAACGAAGAAACGTATTTTGCTTTCAACCAAATACATGTACTTTTGTAATGATTACCAAGTATCGGGGATTGAAGGGCTCGTTCTTTGTTTGAGGAAAGGGTTGCAATCACTCTAAGATTACCCCAAAATTGTAAATTATTGATCAAATATTTGGAAAGCTTGTGAGGTATTGACATGATCGCTTCATCTAATCTGCAGATTGTCGTCGTGATCTACGTCACTGCCAAGAGAAAACACTCGAAACTCTGAAATTTTACAATCGTCTTTCATATATCCGATCCATTCCGCTCCTTTGTCATCACCTTAATGGACAGTAAAGTGAATTTGATTCGTGAACTGTGCATTTATCGCGCGACGTAATTTGTATGCGCGTCATGACATATTTTTGTGTAAGTTTCTCTCATTTGGATTATCGCAGCCATTTCTATTTAAACGATTCCGTGAATGATCAAATGTTGCTGAATTTCTGTATTTTTGTTGCACATTGTGGGAAAAAGTCCAACTTAACAAAATTTAAGAATTTAAATATTCAACAAAAACGTAAGGAAAGAAAATAAAACAAAATAATGGTAAAAAACCCCACAAAATAAACAAATAAATCAACAACGTTGATTGAACCACAGAGCCGTCTTATAGTCGCGAATCCAGGTAGGATGACATGAATCATGCCGAAGATGAATGAGGGGGAAGTATTCCGTGAGCAATTTGCTCCCGACGCCACTCTCCGGAGACTACGGTCTGCAGCGGCGTGATGCAAACGCCCATCCTCTCCGCGCTCCTACTAATCGCGCCCCATCGATCTTGGTCACTCCGCTTAGCACTTTGCTGTGTATGAAATCACGCAGAGATGCATACAGGTTGGGGTACGGAGGGAAGTGGGGAAGGGGGGGGGGGTTGAGGGGAGGGGAAGATTAAGCAAACAAGATTGAAAAAAAAAAAACAACCTACAGCGTGTATGGACATGACAGATGATATGCGCTGTGTCGTACTTAACACCCAGAAGAGCCGCTTTTTACATTTTAATCGCATGTAAGGAGAACAGGTCAATGCCCGATGCGGTCAGCTTTCGAAATATAATCCAGATGAATTTGGCTTTCAGGTGGGAAAAACAAGCAAAGCAAAAGTGCAATTACGATTTCATTTACGTTGGCCTATATGCATTGGGAACTCCTTGCTTTGCTTTTGTTTTTCATGTTTTGTTTCGTTTTGTTTTGGGGGTTTTGTTTTGGTGATTTTTACCCCGGAGCGTGCTTTATGACGTGGTGTACTGTTGATAAAAAAAGAACCACATAAATAAAAAAAAAAAAAATGCTTATACCGTCAAGTTTAATCAAGCTTCTTCATTGCTGGGATTAAAAAACACGACAGTGTCCTACAGTGTGTTCATGGTGTGTTCACATACTCGACTTTGCGAAAACGCTCACATTTAACAGTGTGACGATTATTTCACATTGTGGTGTGTGTGTGTGTGTCTGTGTGTGTGTGTCTGTGTTTTTTTTTTTTCACAGAGAATTCATATAGTAATATTTTTTTTTGTTTCCCAGTGTATATTGATGATTCACTATGTTTTCACATTATTAAAATACTCGAATTTAAATTCTCGTGTTTCTTTTCAGCAGGGGAAAAAAAAAAAACTCTCTTTCTCCACTTCATGTTCCTCTTCCTCCCCTCCCCCCTCTCTTTCCCCTTCCCCCTCTCTCTCCTCTTTTTTTCTTTTTCTCTCTCTCTCGAAATTTTTGTGCTCTTTCTCAACAAAATCATCATATCCATCATCTCTATAATCATATCCCCGCATGCCTTTGCAAATCTCTCTCTCTCTCTCTCTCTCTCTCTCTCTCTCTCTCTTGTTCTCCTATGGCATGCTAGATTATCCTAGAATATGTAGAACGTCATTTCCAATGTAATACCGATGACATTATTGACAAGACTTTGGTAAGAGTAATCATTACGTGCAATTATTATCCTGCAGCCTTCCGAATGATTGCAAAGAAAAAGGCAAGCAGGAATAAGCTATGCAATTGATACAATGCCTTTTCTGGAAATGATACATTGGTCATAACCGTCATCATGAAACGATCAAGCCAATACGATGAAGAATTGATGATAATAACAAAATGCATTAAAAAATAGCTTCACAGTTGAATAATTATCAATCCCGTACAGAAAGGGGAATAGAAGGTGTGACGGTATAGCAAGTATACACAATGAGTCCACAGTAATGAGTCATGCCGAGAAAGATGGAGTTAAACTATGTCAAAACTTGCAAATCGACAGGGTGATATAAACATGACAACTATTTATAGCCATTGCCTCATTTCATACCAATAACTACTGAACACATTCATCATTGGGCTGCTTCGTGAAAAGAACCTCATTCTCTCATATCCTATGATATCCTGTTCGTCTAATGTTCAAATGGTATCAACTCCCCACCAATGTCCAGTCCCGATACTGCGCAGATTTTTTTTTTCAGTCATAAAAATTGTTGTTTTTTTTTGTTTTTTTTTTGGTCGTCTCATCGTCCTAGAGCTAAGCATACAGAATGTCTAATAGAATGACGTCACAATGGAAGTAATGAGCGAGCAAAACGGGACAACAATGGGTAACCACTTTGTCCCCGCCTTCTTACACCTTACTGTATACGCCAGCCGTGACAGTTTTGATATCCCTGTAAAGAAAGAAGGGTTGTACTCGTTTTATTTACCATCGTTGTATTATACACGTGTGTGTACGTATGCGAGTCTCTCTTTCTCTGATTATCTGTCTCTCTTTCCCTTTCCCATGCCATCCTTTATCAAAATACTGCGAATTCAACCTTATTTCATTCAAGTCGTTGGGCCTTGTCCGAAAAAAAAGAAACAAAAGATGTTGGTATTCGAAGAGTCGAAGTGAACGCTTTGAGAAGTGCCGAAAAGTGCCTGGCACAAACCGGCATAATGTGCACGTTTTAATCCTATTAGTTTAATAGTGAAAATACTTACGGGATTAAACGCGAGAAGAATAACGCGTTTGAACCTATAAATAGCGGCTACAAAATAATGTCGAGGACACTATAATGCTTTCCTAGTGTTTCAAAAGTGGCCTCTTCGTTTCATGCAGAAATTGCCTTGTATTGGCATTACTCACGTTTTGAAATCAATGATAGTAGCTGAATTGGAATGGGCTCAAGAACATTAATGTGTTCTACGTATAAAAGTTTGATTTCTCCAAACAGTTGCACAATATAGAAATCAATGACAGACACACGCTGGAAGAAAAGGCATACGACACTGAGTGCTAGTAGGTGTACTACAAGCTATATTAAATTTATCAAATCTTGTGAAGATGTGGTAATGTGGTAGTGTGGTAGTGTGGTAGTGTGGTGGTGTGGTAGAGTGGTAGTGTGGTAGTGTAGTAGCGTGGTAGCGGGGTGTCGTGGTGTGGTGGTGTGGTAGGGTTCATCAGGGGTTCCCACATGAGATCTCGGATTCAAGCCATGTAATGGTTCATGCGAACTTGAGCAAGACGCTTCAACTACTAGTATTTGTACAAAACGCTCTCCACGGTACACTTACACTTAGTTTATACATGCGTTATTTGGTTATCTCTATGCCCAAAAACGCTGTTTCGGTGGTGTTTAACGTACAGTTGTGTGTGTGTGTGTGTGTGTTTGTACGCCAGAAAGAGGCTGCAAATGTTTTGTGGAGCGCTCCCCAGGGAAACGTGAGTATTGTGTATACGCAAGTGATTGATTTCAGTCACACGGTTAAGACAGTGTACCGGTTAAAGTATTCTTTATATATCGCCAAAACGCTTTGAATACATTTTAGCTGGTTAACTGAAAACATGTTTTTAGACATTCCGTTTTACTACTATTTTTCTTTTTATTTCAAACTGCGCGAACTGCAACCAAAGATATTATATATATATATATATATATATATATATATATATATATATATATATATATATTTTTTTTTTTTTTTTTTTTACCACCACGCTTTTCATGTGTATAAAAACGAAGCATAGATGAATACTATAGATAGATGAAGAGGTAGAAAAATAAATATAGATGGATAGATAGACTGATAGAAAGAAAGATAGAAAGATGAATAGATAGATAGATAGATAGATTTAAAGATTAATAATCAGAAAAAAAAAAAGAAATAGATGCAACTGCCGAGAATTTATTAGGGGGAAGAGAGATAGAGGGGGGATTGGGAGGAGGGTTGCATGGTAGGATTAAGGAAAATACACCGTTTAGAAACTGTCAACGATGAATTGAAAAGAGGCCTTCAAAGGAAATATATCAAATGACAAATGGGAGCCCATCACTTTCTACAGTACCTTATACGATTGATACGTTACTCACGTGGAGGTTCTTGTATTGACAGAGTTCATCTGGATCATATTGTATGAAAAAAAAAAGTTTGTTGCCCCGTATTTTGTAATAAACTGTTGCCGTGTTCACTTCTGGATACCCGGAAGTAACATATTTTAATAACACAGCGATAAATTTCATTTTCTTTTTTATCGTTGCGATGTCATTGTCTTATTCACTATTTTCCTAATCAATCTGACATGTGATTATTTTCAAACCGAAGATGGCTTGAACAAAGCAAAGGATAAGCTCATTTTAAGCCGTAAAAATGAAAATAGACACAGCACGAGTAAACAGGCTATAGTATACCAATCAACCTTATATTGATAGTCTGTGCCACGGTGCCGATATTTAATCCGTTCCCTCGCGAGGTAAGGATTCTTCCAGATTTTGCTCATAACCTGATTCAGCCCTCTCATTACTTTTGAAATTTTAACTGAATAAGATAAGAATGTCAATTTGAAGTAGTGTGAACATGAATGAGTCGACTATTAAAAGTAGATAAAGTGAATACTAAATGTTGCTTTACTGAAGAGAGAGAACTCATTGAATTTGTTGTGGGATTTTTCTATAGAACTCTTCTTGCCGAATGCGCTCCTATAGTTTAAAGCGAGGTACAGGACCATAATTTATTGTAGTCATGCTGATTAATCTGCGGAAGTCAAAATATATATGAGTTTCTCTAATCACCAATTCGGTAGCATCTGCCGCTGATTAAATTGATTTTCCCGACCTTGATGAAGGAGATGTCCTTGAACGCAATGTCAACACAGCTCACGTTTGACTTTCTATCGATTGGGGATGCCTATATTGAGAGGTCCCCGTTGATGCAGACTTTACGTGCACGACGTGTGCGACCGACTTCTCCCCCCCCCCCCCACACACACACACACACACAATTCCTGAGTTCAATTTTGCTGATGAAACGTGGTAGTAGCGAAATTTGGCATCTGGGACGCACCATACTAGGACTATCGTTTACCTCATCGTTTCAAGAGAGGGAAGCAAAGGAAATTATACACACCAGTACTCACACACAGTATACACCTGTTATACAACCATTGTTTATAATATAATATCTATACATTGTTTATAATATGATATCTATTCGTTTACCTTCATAAAACTCCGTTCATGTCACAAATATTGGAATCAGTATGGATTCCTGAAATGATGTCGTTAAGATTAATAGCCGGGATAAAATTCATGTTGATATTTTAGTGGCACTATGTGTGCATGTTTGGATATGTGACTATTTCTTCTTCTTCTTTTTTTTTACATTCTCTCTAAAAAAATAAAAAAAAAATAAATGGTTTCATTCTTGTGTAAGACTGTGCACAAGGGGGATGGAGTAGACTGCAGTTTAAAATAACTGGAAAAGGAAATCGGAAGACATCAACATCAAAGCGTGACCCACTGACTCCTTATTTTAGACACAAGTTGATGTTCCCTTGTGCTATACTTTGATCACATGCTTTTGGCATTTTTACAACTTCTGGTTCCTGCTATATTATGGACATTCAAGTCCGGATTTTCCGAGTGCTGCTTGTTACTCGACAGCAGCTAAGCAACTAAGCATTTTTAATACAACGGTTCTATCTTTGTATCGTTTTAGAACACGTCGTAGAATGATTTGATTGGTAATTAATGGAACATAATGGGGTCATTCTGGGTTTTTTTTCTCATTGTGCATAACAGGTAGTCAAACTTAAAATCCACCAAGCGTGACTGAACGAGGAGGGCAGTCAACATTGCCAGATCGTTGGCCGCCGAGTTAAGTCAATCCACGCGCGTAGAGGGCCAACATCGCTGCGGACTTCGGTCCCGGGAACTCTGGTACTGTTGTTTTTGCGAACCACGTCCACCATGTCTTCGGGGAGGAAACCTGGCTTACGGCCTTCTGACATTCTTCTGGCATGCACTGCAGTAATGGCAGCTTCCATGGTAAGTAATCAGGCTGAAAAATGTAAACCCAAATGGCCCGAGTTCTCGAAGGTGGTTTAAAACCTGCTTCAAAACTAGACCATGGTACAAATTTTGCCCATAGTCTAAGATAGGCATGAAATATGCGTATGTTTGACATGCGCGTATCGATGCGCGTTCGTCACTGGACCTCTGTTGGCGTTTACGCAATTCGTCAATCGTATTTACGCAGAAGAAATTTGCATAATTCATGGTATGAATTAAGTACCACCTTCGTGAATTCAGGCAAATCATCTAATTTAAAAGCAGGGTCCCGAAAAGTTGTTACCAGTGCCAATTTGGTTGATGTCGAGGGGTAAAATCCCTTTTCTGAGAGACTCACAGAAGGGATTTTAGCCTCAATATCAACCAAATTGGCACTGCCAACAACTCTTCGGGACCCTGCTTTAGATGATTAGAATGATTAGCTGTCCCTATCGTGATCCACCATAGAAATCGTGTCCTGCATGACGGCAGAATTTGAGAGGAAACATATAACAATAAATCGAGTGGTGTGTCAGCTGATAATGGTAAATTTTCAAGCACTTGAAACGTGTTGTCTATTTTTGCAATGACAAAATTACTGCAGCAAAGCGTGCTTTCTTGAAAAATACAAAATATAAAACACTGACTGGACTTCCCTATCCTATCTGCGAGATGTCAACTTGGTGGTAAAGTACCATGCCCTGATTTTGAATATTGAAAAAGCGACTTGACATCATGTTTAAGTTGAAGAGGAAGTTCAATCCGAACAACAGAGTGGTGAAAGCTCCTAAAATACATTTTAAAAAATGGTGGTACCATGCATGCTCGACACGGTATAAGCCAATTCGGGGTTAGCTCATGTACAAATGGGTACATGACCTTTCTTCTTTTTCAGTTGATTAGGCACTCCACTATTTTTCACACAACAGAATGCATTAGCTTGCCCAACGTAACAATTCATGGAATTCATCTGTCATGTTCAAACAGAGGATGTACTCGCGTAGACCAGGTGATCAGAATGATCCATGAATTGACACTTAGGAAAACATCCATTTATTTTGCATTGAATGTAATGACAATCTTCTTCTATTGACATTGCCAAATACTGCTTTTGCTGCCAGGTTGATGTGATGGCAAGCACCACTTTAATACAATGATTACTTGAATAATCATTGCATCACAGATGCTTATCTCAGTGAATTTAAAAACCAACATGCTCTGCTGGTACAAATGACCTTTTCCTGTTCATGCTCAAAATGGAACCCCGAACTGGCTTATTCAAGTTGAAGATGAAATACAGATGAAACTACAGAGTGGTGGAAAAGTCTTCAAATCCTAAAAAAAAAAGAAAAAAAAAAGAAGAAAGAATGATATGCCATATACAATGTATCTATAGTTTCACGTAGGGCCTACTAAAACCGTATCGAATAATTATGATCTCGACTTCCTGAGTTGATTCTGAAGTGCACGGCATAACCAGCAAACTTGATAAGCACCATCCAGCCAGTGGTTATGTCAAAATGTCTCCCTCTCTCTTTTTCTATCTCTCAGTCGCTATTGTAGTGTTGTTTTTTTTTTGTCAAGTTGTTTCACGATCTTTCCTTATACAGAGTCTTCCTATTTTGCTTCTCCAGTTTGCGTAGACAGGCATATTGGTTTTTAACAAATACGTATGTGTGTGTGTGTGTAGGTGTGTGTGTATTACATAACACTACAATACAATACAATACAATGCAATCGGATTACTTATATAGCGCTCTGACTGGTTTCACAGCACTTTAAAAAAAAATCAGTCACAGATTGCCAGCATTAACTATTCTTCTTGAAGACATCAAGGGATGGGGACATGCAGACGAACCGTGGTAGATCGTTCCACAATCGCGGTGCAGCCGTCACAAAAGCATTGTCCCACCCACTGCTGTTGGTTTTGGGTACATGGAGTAAGGTGCTACCTGCACTTGAACGGTTATAGTCCAGGTCGAGCAGAATAGTATGGGATGATAAGAGATCTATGATAAGTAGGAGTTTTCCCTTGAAGACACTTGTACGCAATTGTCAAGATCTTGAAAGCAATGCGCTGTGCGACTGGAAGCCAATTTAGCTGCTTCAACAAGGGGGTGACATGATCAAGCCTACGGCACATGAAGATGAGTTTTGCCGATCGATTCTGTACCCTCTTAAGGCGCTGGACCTGATGAGAATTGACGCAAAAAAAAAAACACCAAACAAACAAACAAACAAACAAACAAAAAAAAAACAAAAAAAAAAGCAACATCGAGTTGGCGTAATCCAGTCTGGATACAAACGTGGCTCTGACGTCATCCTTACATGCTTTCCTGTCAATGAATGGTCCAATGCGAGCTATGTTTGACAGATGTTAATGGAGTCCGCGACAGAGATCCGAAACATACTTGTCCATCTTAAGTGCAGAGTCAAACTGCACACATAGACTCGCTGCCGACAGGCCAAATTTGATAGAAATGTCTGAGATGGTAAGCATGTCATTCTCCATTAGATGACGGGATTGTGGACTAGAAATGACCAAGAACTCAGTTTTGTCACAGTTGAGCTTTAGCATACTGTCCTCAATCCACTTCTGCAGATGTTCAATGCAACCGGACATAACACACACATACCATAGGCGCAAAGGTAAAAAACAAAACAAAACAACAACAACAAAAATGAAAAAGGGCCTGTCTGAAATGTATAATGATATCTTCAAGAAGGATTTCGATTCATATCACGAACAATGTTGGCCCGCTGGCGAAATCAGTCAAGGGAATCATTCTGAGGAATTCAGTCAAAGCAATTATCATCTACACTATGTCCTCAGAGCCCAGCTTCCCTGGTGGTTGATTGCGTTCTTCGTCTATCCTATCGGTTAAGCTTTCATCTGCCGCGTTGGCGATTCATTATTGTATTACGATGGAAACGTGTTGAAAACTTTAAGAAAAAAATCCAAACCCTCAGTCTTTTCTGAAAACCTGTTGCCAGTTTCCTCCTTATTCCACAAGGTCATAATATTGAAATGGAAGTGGACCAGACTTTCGTCATAGAACTGTGAAGAAAGAAGCGACCGATTTTTATTTGCAATTTCCGATTGAAACTCGAGAGAAGAAGAAGCGACGCGTTTTGGCCGCGAGGTATCATTTACGTTACAAATCATTTCTCCCACAGCGTTGGATCCTCTGCAGATGGCGAATTGACAACCCATTTCTCCGAATTTAGACGGAAATCCGCAGGTAAATGATGTTTGTAGCGCCTGTGGCTCGGTGAGCGCCCTGCGAGATGAGTTTCCCCGGGTCCGCTTCGGCAGGGGACGAGGAGATTCGCTCGGTGATAGATCGTTTAGGCCAACGAGCAGCGGGCTCGTGTTACCTGAAGAGATGATAGTGTGTTTTGTTGATGTGTTTTCGTGTTTCCTTTCTGCTTTTTTATCTTTTTGAGTGTGCGTATGTGTGCTTTAGCATTTTGAGTCTTTGTTGTTTTTACCATACACGAGTGATCGGATTTCTCACTCGTCGATTGCTCGTGATTTGGTTGGATATGTCGACATCCTTTCACTTCGATGCTTGGAAATGTATTTTGATGATAGACAGTGCGGCGTTAAGAGTTCTTGACACGTATTCTATCTGGAGTAGAGTCATCAGTCCTTCAAGGTGTTTGCTTTCATCCCTGGGCACGAAACGCAATGCCGGATCAGAATGTCATCGATATCAGCCACGTGTGTTACATGATCAGGAACGAAATGGCGCTTGATGTGGCGACATTTTGGGGAGATCCGAGACGCGAGTGTGAAAGACATAATAATACAATGAAGATTGCATGCATTGCCAGTTTATTATGATACTTGGAAGAAAGTTGCAATCAATTGCATATCCTCCAAATCAATCGCAAATCCTGCGATTATTTGCAAATTTGCAATCAATTGCAAGTTACAATCGTTCCTGTTTTTGCAAGAAAGATGCGATTGATTGCAAATCGATTGCAACTTGCAATTATTTATTGCAAGCCCCGTTCCAGCAACGGAAACTTGCGATTGATCTACCAATGTATTGCAAAGTTGCAATTATTTCAGATCGATTGCAAATCCACTTTCTTTCAACGCCCCCTGGACACGTATTCGGTTTTATTCTTTTTTTTACTGTTGTTATGATATGTGTGTGTGAATAAGTGTGTGCGTGTGTGTGCGTGGAGGAGGTGGCGAATGTTGCAAAAACGCATGTTTCGTGCCATTCGTTCTTTGGTTGCTATGAAATGTTGCTAGAATGAAAAGACAACATCGGTGGATTAAGCCGTGAGATATGGGCGTACTAAAAACAAGAAATAGAACAAACAAGATGGAAATAGAAGAAGAGCCAATCATACAACCTATACCCGGTGTGGTTCATATCTTCATACAGCGTTAGCATTAGCCTTTCACGGGCTTAAGGACATGAAGGAAGAGCTCTATTCCGGTATTTTTCCGTTTTGCAGCAGATTTCTGAGTAGGCTTGACCGTTAACGTCAATATGGCAATTCGAGTAGAAAGAAGCAAATGGTAGATGGGTGTCTGTGTTTTCGTCAATCCTCCACCAACTTTGAGAGCCAGGTTTTCACGACTGCTGTACATTTAGGGTTAGGCACCACAGAAAAACCTGTTAGAGAGATATCTTCGTCGCGACGATGTCGCATTGTGCATGTTTGATGATTTGCATATGAACAGGCGTCACGTGCATATGAATAAGCAACCGTGCATATGAATACACGTACTTTCTATTCATACCTTTGTTTATTCGTCCCGACGATAAGCGACGATAGAGAAAGGATTCCCTTTCACTAATCGTCGCTCTTCGTCCCGACTTACTAGCTATTTTCAAAGTTCGGCTTCTATTGTGCCTTGCGTTTCTTTTTGTTAAAAACGTCGCATTTCGTTCCCGACGAATCATTGTTCAACCGTCGGGAAACGTCCTGACTATATGGCTTCGTTTCAATGCCGTTCGTGTTCAAGTTTGTTTTGTTCAGCTTTACTTGTCACAGCATAAAGCCCGTTATCCGTGTGATCTAAAACGTCGCATATCGTCCCGACGAATTACCATTACTGGCATAACAGGCTGACATTCCGTCTTTTGTGCAAATGGTAGTTACGGCGATGTGAAAGGAGACTTGACCGCAGTCGATAGACATTGAATTTGTATTATCTTGTCTTTACGCGTAGGAAACACGGCGGAGAGATTTTGTCCGGTTTACAAACGAAAACTTGACCATCGTTGCAAAACTTATTTGCTGGTCGCCGTTCGTTGTCAAACTCCGACAACTTGTCATATTTTTTGCTGTAGAATACATTGATTTTTTTTTTTTTGGTATTTGACACAACATTGAATCAAATATTTGTATTTTAACAACGTGTTTACCTATCTATTCTGTTGCGGCATTTACTTCCGCTGGTCGTTGGCCTTCGCGTGGTTGTAATCATTGTTAACGTTTATGTCGTCTTGTAAAATTTTAGAGCGGGCGGAGAGATTCTGTCCAGCGTTCAAACGGGAATTCGACTGCAGAACTTGTTTCAGCTGTCAATCCCTGCTGACTGTTCTCATTGTTTGTTATGCTAAAAAAGGGATATTGATTTCATGTTGTCAACATACCAAAAAATGTCAGCTGCATTCGCCTTTTAACCTTACTGTAAAGGCGGATTTTTTTTTTTCACCCACTTTGCGCAACCAGAAACTAGCGCAAAAAGAAAATTATGCGAATGTTTTCACTTGTCATTATGTTTCAGGAGATGATGTCTTGGTTTCGGTAAAATACGAAACTCTCTTTCACGGCCGAGTGCGAAGAATTGGTCACTAAGATGGTTGATGGTAGCTACGACGACTTGTAAGGAAACTTGACTGTTATCGAATTAATTGTTAAGCTTCAGGTGGAGAGATTTTGTCCGACTTCCAAACGGGAACTAGACTAACATTCTTATACTTATTTCAGCTGGTTGTCTTTCTTTGTTAAACTCCGTTGACTTCTGTCATTTTTGTAGCTGCATAGAATACATTGATTTCTGTGTTCTTTGACACATCATTGAATCAAATCTGTGTATTTTAATACCAGGTTTACCTTTTTACTTTGTTGCGGCATTTACTTCAACTGGTCGTCAGCCTTCGTCATGGTTGCAATATAATTGTTAAAATTTATGTCGTCCTGTAAAATTTTAGAGCGGGAAGAGAGATTCCGTCCAGCTTTCGAACGGGAATGCGACTGAAGAACTTGTTTCAGCTGTCCATCCCGCTTTTGTCGATCCCTGTTAACTGTTCTTATTGTTTGTTATTCTTAGAAAAAGAAACAAAACAAAGAAAAAATTTGATTTCATGTTGTCAACATACCATAGAATGTCATCTGCGTTCTGTAAAGGCGGATTTTTTTTTTTTTTTCGCCCACTTTCCGCAACCAGAAACTAGCACCAAAGGAAAATTATGCAAATGTTTTCACTTGCCATTATGTTTCTGGAGATGATGTTTTAATTTCGGGAACAACACACACACATACAAAATAAACCACACACACACACACACACACACACACACAAACACACACGCACATACACACACACACACGGAACTCTTTTTTTCACGGCCGAGTGCGAAGAATTGGTCGTTATAAGCCCCTTTTACACTTTCACGGATTGCATCACGGATGACCACGGATCGTCGGTCCGAGGTCATCCGTACTATTTCCGGCATGACCGTGTTGACTTCGTGAAGTCATCCGACATCATCCTTGATCATCCGGCATGTCCGCCGAAAAAAAAAATGAGCTTGCTTAATTTTTTCATCCCGGACATCACGGATGGAAATCAATACAAACTCTTCCTTGTCGGCACCATCTACTCCGTGTTGCATCCGTATTCCTTTCTTGTAGGCACCGGCTACTCCGTGTTGCCTCCGTGAAGACATCGGAAAGTCCGTATTAGCATCGGCTCCATCCGGGATGAGAAATTCGTGTACATTTTGCGAATACAAGCTCAGAAAGTCAATGAAATTTGCTCACATCTTCACCCATCAGTACAGCCAATCGACTCCTCTATAGTAGGTTTATATCGCATGAGAATCTTCAGTGACCCACACACATCTTCTTGCTGTTTTTTTTTTTTCTGGGGGGGGGGGGTTGATTTGTCTTAGTTTGTTTTGCTTTGTTTATGTTGTTATGTTCCCGCAAAATGAGATTTAGCAACAAAGAGATATGCCTTTATGATGTCGACAAGCAGATGCGTATGTAATCTGCTGTAGATTTTCTGGTGTGCTTGTTACATATTACTTAGCTCTGGAAGCATGTCGCCCAAGAATGATAAATTATCAAAAGAAAAAGCAAATGTGATGTGTCAACTTTTTGGGGATATCCGCGTAAACACCGCGAAGGGACCAAGTTGCATCCGTGCTCTTCCTTGATATCCGTGTTAGCTCCGTATCGTTTCCGCTGTGGTCCGCGTTCATTCCTTGTCTGTCCGTGTAGGCACCGTACTTGTCCTTGTAGCTTCCGTACTTGTCCGTGTAGACAACCAGTTGGGACCGCATTCACACCGGCATTGAAAGGAAAATCGATATTTTGCATGCCGGAACACCACGGATGACGATCCGTGGTCATCCGTGAAGCAATCCGTGAAAGTGTAAAAAGGGGCTTGTGATGATATTAAAAGATGGTAGCTACGAGTTGTAAGGAAACTTGACTGTTATTGATATAATATTGTTTGGCATCAGGTGGTGAGATTTTGTCCGACTTCCAAACGGGAACTAGACTAACATTCTAATACTTATTTCAGCTGGTCGTCGTTCTTTGTCAAACTCCGTTAACTTCAGTCATTTTTGTTGCTGTAGAATACATTGACATTTGTGTTCTTTGACACACCATTGAATCAAATCTTTGTATTTTAACACCGGGTTTACCTTTTTATTCTGTTGCGGCATTTACTTCAACTGGTCGTCGGCCTTCGTGATGGTTGTAATATAATTGCTAAAATCTATGTCGTCCTGTAATACTTAAGAGCTGGAGGAGAGATTCTGTCCAGCTTTCAAACGGGAATTCGACTGCAGAACTTGTTTCAGCTGTCCTTTTCCGGCTGAGTGCGAAGAAATGGTCGCCAAGAAGGTTGATGGTAGCTACGACGAGTTGTAAAGAAACTTGTCTGTTATTGATATAACAATACATTGTTAAGCTTCAGGTGGAGAGATTTCTCCGATTTCCAATGGTTTGTTTCATTTAACATATTAAAGATATTTTCTTTCAGTTACATGCATTCTTTCAAATGTTGGGGTAAGTTTACAATTATGAATGAGTATCTTATGCTTTGAATTGCACCATGTGCCCATTTCTATGCAAGAGCCAAATTTTCCTTTTCTTGAAGTTGTTGGACACCTCAGTGTCTATATAGAATAGTTATTTCAGGCTAGAGAGGCGCATCAATTTTGAACTTTGTGTTTGATAGGCTATTGTCATCTTAAAGACGACTTATAATGTCGCTCAAATCGACTGAATGGAGCAAGCCCTCTTACGATGCATGCTCGGATCTACAAAGACTTTATGGTCTAGTGCTCCGACATACCCAACAAAGAGACGGGACGAAAAGCATCGGTGTCTGTTTTCTCTGTTCTGTCCTCACCCTTTCCTCTATTCTTCTATCATCCCTCCTCTTCCATGATGTCCTCGCCTATCATATTATAGGCTAACACTAGAGGCGCCTGCCCCCGGGAAAGGCCGAGACCTCACCGGCGTCGGCGGGCGGGTCCTCTACCTGCTTGCCGACGGGAACGGCGTAACCCTGCATGTCGGTGCAGGAGTATAGGCAGGCGATATCTTTTCTTAAAACGTGTCCCCTTTCTTTCTCTGTAAATATCTCGTTTGTAAATATTGATACATACATATATATACAATTATATAATAATAATAATAATAATAATAATAATAATAATAATAATAATAATAATAATAATAATAATAATAATAATAATAATATATTATTATTATTATTATTATTATTATTATTATTATTATTATTATTATTATTATTATTATATTTTGTAAATAATTAGACGTAGTGTAGGTTTTTATAATTGAATTTAAGTGTATATTTAAATTGAATATATTTTTTGGAGTAAATTGCCCACCCGGCACACCCGGCAGAGAGCTCCACAAAACTAAAAGAACAACAACAACTACATCGGTGGTACACAGGATGTGGTTGCTTAGGCGACGCTTTCTATTGTCGGGATGGGGATGATGATGTAGGCGACGCTTTCTATTGTCCGGATGGGGATGAAGAAGGTTCTTTTATAACGTGAAACGTTCAGCGTAGCAAACTTAATCTCCTGAAAGTAGATAGCGGCAGTCCATTCAAAAAGAAACTGCCGCGTACTGTTGACGTGCTTGTACATTATATACAAAAAAGCTATTCTTGCTTGTTGTGATGACTACACGCTGGCACAGCGGTATTCACACTGTTGCTGATCACTTGATGATCTGACAATTAACCTACATGTTGCATAATATTTCAAATGGGCCATTGGAAGTTTGACGGAAATTTGTATACATTGCTAACCATTCTCCTTTCGTCCGTGTATATGAATTCGTCAACATAGAATGAAATTTGAAGATTTGGCGCCTAATATATTTGAACCGAATTTTGGAATATGCTTCAGGTTCTCTTCCTGCAGATGTTAATCACACAATGTCGATCAAATTATAAGACAGTTAATCTTTCTGAAGCGGTGGACGTACAAAATTGTCATGTCAGTGATCATCCTAAGAATGATGTGTAAAGAAGACGAAGTTTAACCTTGCCTTTGGTTTTGTATTGTTTTACCGCTTAAGTTGCAACATGCGAACACAAGGTTTTACTGTAAAACGAGGAATAATTGCGTGCATGATAATTTTGCAAATTTCCCGAGAACCAAGAGATTAGCATGCGAGTGGAAGTTCTTGCCTACACTATATGCATTGAATGCCAGCGACAATAAGCATAATTTATTATTCCACGGATACTTTAATGATATTAAGAATCGCAAATCTTCAGTATTGCAGGGATGAGCCATAAAAATCAAGCATAATCATGACTGTTTTATGCCAAATAACATTTTTTTTTGTTTTTTTTTGTTTTTTTTTTGTTTTTGTTTTTGTTTTTGTTTTTTTTTTGTTTTTTTTTTTTTTTTGGGGGGGGGGGGGGGCGAGGGCGCCGTGGCACGGTGGATATTTAAGCTTCACGACTCCCTCGAAGGACCCGAGTTCAATTCCCTCCCCGCAGCGATTACGTCCTATTCCGTCCTATAGCAACTCTATATAGGGCAATAATGTCAGGCGGGCCCTCTGATAGCTAGAGCACTGATAGCATTGAAGAGGCTACTCTAAATAGAGAATACTTTTTTGCAATTATCATCATCAATATCGTTATTGTTATTGTTATGATTATTGCGTGTTTTTTTTTTTGTTTTTTTGTGGGGGGGGGGGCTACTATTGCTACAATATCATTAGTCTTGCATGAATGCGGTTAGGATATGTTCTACCTCCTATCTCTTTGTAGCATTCATCTATCATCTTCACAACAAATTTCAAGACATCATTATGTTTCTGTCATGTACTACTGTAAAAGTTGATATTTTCGCGCGACTAATACTTTCGCGTTTGGCCGGGTAAGAAGAGATTCGCGTATTTTTAATTCCGCGGAATAAAGACATCACGCACAGGAACATACAGCAAGCAAAAAATATTCACGTGCTTTTATTTTCACGCTAGTTTCTGGTTGCGCGAAATTCGCGGAAATTTCAACACAGCGAAAATTTCCACTTTTACAGGTAGTAACTAATTAGTAGAGATATTCATTTCACTTTGAAATACTGCGATAGTAATTGACATAATCAGACAATGATTATTTTTTTTTAGTATGACAGGAAGGGCTCATCGTGAATCCAAAACCCAAAGAGAAGTGCGATTTGAAATGGCTGAGATATAGGTGCCCGCCTTTTACAAGGATCGCTATGTTTCACTTTGTTTCTGGATATCTCTACCATTTCAGAACCGATCTTCACCAAATGAAATTTGATTTCCTGTCAGAATTGTATGCTCTTTAATATTTCTTTCTTTTCAAAGTACGTTGTGTCTGTAAAAAGGCTAATAGCTGAATCCTCATCTCAACCAATTATACTATTTCATGCTTAACACCAGTCCTTGAATATACTTCTCTGCCCCTCGAAAAAAAAAAAATGCGGACAGTTTATCAGCATGTAGCACATTGATTTGATGAAACTGCAATACTGAGGCTGTACTTTTTTACATGTTTAGATTAGTTTCTTTTTGATAGCAGCGGAATAGTGTGCGATGAAAGCCGACTTATGGATGTTATCATAATACGTTATCGAGTCTTATACGATACACTGTTACCTGTAATCTTTAATTATAATTTTGCGATTTTCGTCTTTTACGTTAACTTTCAGTATATTATGTATCAAAATGGACATGCGCCATTTTAGATGTTAAATAGAGTTATTCTTGACTTTAGATATTAAATAGAGTTATTCTTGACAACGGTTTGTTACATTAAACATATTCAAAGTGCTTTTTTTTCAGTACCATGCATTCTATCAAATGTCTAGTAAGTTTACAACTAAGAATTAGTATGCTTAGAATTGCACCATTTGCCCATTTTTATGCAAGAGCCAAATTTCCCTCTTTTTTGTACGCGGTGGACACCTCAGTGTCTATATAGAATATGAGAATGATAGTTATTTCAGGCTAGAGGGGCGCATCAATTTTGAACTTTGTGTTTGAAAGGCTATTGTCATCTTAAAGACGACTAATGATGTCGCTCAAATCGACTGGAGCAAGCCCTCTTATGATTCATGCTCGGATCTATAAAGACTTTATGGTCTAGACATTTCCAGTAGTATACGCGAAAGAGACGGGACGAAAAGCATCGGTGGTACACAGGATGTGGTCGCTTTCTATTGTCGGAATGGGGATGAAGAAGGTTCTTTTGTTATGTGAAACGTTAAGCGCGTGGCCATCTTAATCTCCTGAAAGTAGCTAGTATTATAATAGGAGTCCATTCAAAAAGAAACTACAGCGTACCATTGAATTGTATATCAGAAAAGCCTACAACCTGTTTCTTTTCTCGGACGAAACGCTATAGCAGTCCTGCTTAGCGACGGCGTTCACGCTCCATCTCACGCACTACCATGAGAAGGAATAGCGATACCACGCATGATACATGAAAACATGTTTAAAAGGCGAGAAAACTAATGAGGTTTAAAGTTGACTTCTCCTTCCTCTTTCAATGAAAACAGAATAATTGAATAGATCTATTGAAGCGGATTGTCACTGCTGCGAACGATCGCCACAGCATCGTTAGCCTTGCGAGCAAATCAAAATCCTAATACTTTTATTTTTGCCTGATAATATGAGTAGTAACCCTTTAAAGGACTCGCAAATTCAACGTTTCAAACAGTATAGTAAAACAATAATATGTATTTCAAAAACATTTGGATGCGTTGGGTGTTAGCATTTAATAGCATCCATCTGCATTTTATTTTCCATCCGTATTGCACACAGAAACGCAAGCAAACATTATACTGTGAAAACGCTGTAAAGCATCGTATCATGATTAAAAGTGTATTCATTCTTCTTTTATTTTCAGCCTGCTTGAAGTAGTAGTCAAACCATGTGATTAGTCAGGCAGCCAATGTATAAAGATAGTCGTTACTCAATATTCGTTTGATTTGTTATTGTGTGGTTACGATTACGAACGTTGGTTATGAGTCCGAAACACTCGTTCTGAACTACATGTATAAAGGTCAAAGCTGTTTCGATAGTATAGCTCGGTACGAGTTCAAAACGCAATCGAAATCATCAGAATGCTATCATAGGCGGAAATTATAGCTGTGGAAAACTTGTATTAAATATAGGTCAATAAAGATTGCCATATCCAATCTCCGTAAAAAGTTTTGATTCATGCCATCTTCTGAGCATTTTGAGATATTTTGCTTGTGTTTTGATTATGTTACGATTTAGGTTTGAACTATGAAAATTGAAAGGTGTGGTTACCTCAACGATGTCGCAGTTCCATTAACCATGATGGGTAAAGGGAACTCATGACTTTATAAGACTAATCCTTGCTAAATTGAAGATCAGTTCTTTAAACCATCACGTATGTCTTGTAAATAGATACGTCTGTAATCATAACCAAAATGCCTTAGGAGACAAAAATCATCAAACGTTTATAAGCGTCATCCGACAAATTTACAATTGACAATGCGAATGTATGATTGCCCCATTTACATGTAGCTGTAAGCTATCTTTACGTTGAAGTTAACTTCCCACCTTGAGAAAAAGAAAAAAAAAGTCGGGTTTTCGCTAGAGGTACTTATTAGAAAACGGTATAAGAACAATTGTGTACTATACATCAAGAGATAACCTATACAAACATGAAACACACGCATATTCTGTTCGTTATATGCATGGATCTGTTTATTTGTTTGTTTGGTCATTATTTTAATGGCAATGATCTTGTTTTTCTTAATGGCATCGGTCTTGGTCGGGGGAAAGATAACAAAAAAACAAACAAACAAACGTATCACTCTGTTATCAGATCAGGATGATTGCGAGAAGGGTGTAAATGTATTCCCGCCTTTTTTTTATACAGGCAAACAATAAAAGCTTTGTATGCTATTATAAAAGCCTGGAGGCAAAAGGCAGTTTCAACGTTCAACTTATAGTAACCATAGTTTATCCAGGGCTCGACACTAACGGTGGCCCGGTGGCCCGGGGCCATCAAAAACGCACATCGGGCCACCAACATTTCAGAAATGAAGACTTTGGTGGCCTGATCGGGCCACCAAAAAAGGACGGATGTTTGCCTTTGGGCCACCAAAAATAAAAGTTAGTGTGGAGCCCTGGTTTATAGGACATAAAGTAAGTTAGCGTCTCACTGACTGTGGTTCTTTTGTTTTGGCAAAACATGAACACAAAGGGGGTCTGAATTTGTTTTGTACATAATACTTGTAGCAGACATTTATGCCGATTCTCCAACAGCATCGCTCCATTACGTCACTTCCTGCTATCAATGGCGAAGAAAGGATGATGGCTGCTTGATTATCCATTCCTTGAGATTGCAGGAAGCTCACCTTTCTTGTGTGTGTGTTTCGTTGTGTGTGGTTCTGTGGTACTCAGTTACAAGGCGTGAAGGTCCGAGTCTTTTCATTCTGATCACACATTTCAATACAGGCAACTGATTCGAGTTTCGCAAAGCTGTTGAGGCAAATTCTTTGCACACTTGATCTCTGAACTGTCAGGTATACGTATATACTACACGAAAAACATTCTTATTGAACAAACACATTTTGTGTAGCGACAAAGCTTTCTGTCATTTTCTCAAATAGGCCCTATACTTCTAAAAGTGCTCAGATGAAGAGATTTCACAAAGAGAACACGAGTTAAAAATGGGCATCAGTTATTGTTCCGATTTCTCTCCCTGCCGGCAATAATTTATTCAATAAGTCTTTGGACTGGGAAAAGTACACATATATATTTATTTGGCGAATCAGCGGAGAGTTGTCGTAAGTTCGCTATTTTGTGTTTTAGCTGTTATAAAATATCTCACATTATATATATATATATATATATATATATATATATATATATATATATATATATATATATATATATATATATAAAGTACGATATATATATATACTGAGTATATATATATATATATATATATATATATATATATACATATCGTACTTTGTGTCTACACTTTTCGAACGCCATTGTGCGTCATGCCAATCACCACTTCATGAAATGTGGCGCGTGTATATCGCCGATCAGAGTCTTGCTCAGCTCATCAGTATTGCGCAATTCTAAAGCCCTCGCCGCCGCACGCTCTATGCCTTTTGTCTTCAATGGGGTCAAGAGCAATGCTCATTAGCATCTTATGCTCTACAACGGAAGCGGAGCCTCGATCGGGCTAACCTCTTGTCAAGGCCCTCTCGCTGTATGGTGAAGAAAGCCCAAATGTAGCTGAGTGGGGTTGCGCGCTGGCGCGGTCGGCTGGGCTCGCTTCGCTTGCCCATTACAGCGAGAGGGCCTTGACAAAAGGCTACGATCGGGCAAGAACAATAGGTGCAAAGCGCACCGTAAAGTCGATGGTTGGAAAAAAAAAATTGTAACGGAAAAAAAAAATGTCTCAAAGCAACCGTGATTTGGGACACTTTTACTAATTTTTTCACACTGAAATTTTCCGAACAGATAAATAAAACACCAAGGAATCATTATCCGTCATAAAATAACTTCCCTATTATTTTGACCCCCCCCCCCCTTCATTTGGCTCATTACAGGAAAACTCCACGTGCGACATAGTACTCATTTTGAGAGAGCGCCATGTGCACCGAATAGACGTCACCTACTAGGTTGCAGTGTGAAAAGCTTAAACTTCTTTAGACGAGTATGGGATCATTTTCTTTCTTTCTTTCGTTCTTTCTCTACATATGTAAAATAACAGAGAATGTGCGGAATCAAACACAAAATCCTTACGTTTTGTTTTCCCGTTACCCGACTATTGCAATAATGTCGAAAGATAACTTTTCAACGCGAAATGACAGTGTTTGAGACAGAAAAAACAACAACAAAAAACGGGAAATAAAGATTTGTTGGATTTTTTTTTTTCATCACTGGGTAATACTGTTCCGTAGAATCTTTGGTAAGAGGGATTTAGCATTGCGTGCTGGCCAACGCGGCTCTAGCTGAAAGTCAGGGGATCGCGGTGATCGAACAGCAATTACTCGTTTACCTTCCTGTATATCAAACCATCCTTTGAACTACTGCGTATTGAAAGTAACTTGTAAAGGATGGAGAATAAGACAGTTTGTTTTGAACAAAACAAGCACAAGTGTGATGATGGCACAATACCAATATACACACTGTCTCGAATAAAGAGAATCAGGCGCTAGTGTGGGGCCTATTTTCATACCCATGGGGACTTATTGAATTAAACAATGTACCAACTTGCACCAAAATAACGAGAACGCTAAATATAGAATTTCCGATCACCTTCGTAAATTTGAACCGAACCCGTTATCGCGAATTACGGCAAATTGCATGGAATCGATCAAAACAACTCGTGACTAGCTGTTCGATCTGAAATTGAAATTAGCCTCCTACACTCTTAAAAAGAAAAGGGTAAATCAACATTTAAAAGGGCTGAGGAGTGACAGCGTTTTTAAGGTAATGTTGCATTCACCCTATATATCCAGCTGAATCCAACGTTAGATGTGCTAGATACAGCTAGAAAAAGGGTGAATACAACATTTTGAAAACGCTGTCACTCCTCGCCTCTTTTAAAACGCTGTTTTATACCCTTTTCTTTTTAAGAGCGTAATGCTACGTATTTTGGTTGAGCAACCGCCTCGACAGACCAACGGACATTATGCGCAATATGTAATCATACAGCCAACTTCACTTTCAGATTGTGTAGGTGGCGGTCGTCGCAAAGCGAATAACTTTGGAGCTGTATTTGTTTATTTATTTATCTATCTTTTTATAGCATTCAGTTACATATATAAACCATCCATTCAATCCTAGATTGGAACTACTTTCTCGATGTTTTCCTCTCTATCTATCTTTCGGTATATGCAATGCTGAATTTCGTGTAGGATATGATTTTCTGCTATTACTTTTCGAACAAGAATCCGCCTTAGGGCTGGGTTCCACTGCCGATCAAATCTGCTTGTTATGATCTATAGTCCGACAGAGTGTTAAAAAATATCGTGTATAGGAGGAAGCCAAAACCAATGTCGATCAAGGGAGATCGATCACATCCAGATCGATTCCGATCGCGTCCTTGTCGAGAGAGATTTGATTGGCAGTGGAAATCCATCGTTTCCATACTTGACTAAAGTCTTCATGTATAGTGGCTATTACAGGGCCTACAGTTCGGGACCTGGAGTCAAACTTTCGTTTTATAGGCCTATACTGATGGTGTTACGCGTGCATTGATACATAATAAAAGCATTTCTTTCCTTTGTACGTTAGCGTGGGGACGATTAGTGAAGTTCACCACGATAATAATGAAAGGCTTGACCGTCAAAAGAAAGATGACCCTTTCCCAGGAACAATGAAAGCAGTGACCAGCTGTCTTTGAAAGACACCATCCTGGCGGAACAATACAAGAAGTACATTTTTAGTATGTCGGTGTAGTTCATTCTTTTAATGCTAGATTTCATCAGCCCCCCCCCCCCTCCCATGCTGACTCTGATATATCAATATCCGCCTTCACATGTGCAAAATAGCGCGTTATTGAACATGCTCCAATACTCGAGGTTTTTTTTTCCAACTTCTCAGACAAAAGAGCGTACACGCGAGGATTGTACACTTTTTGGTTCAGACGCTCCAGCCACCCTCGGAAACTTGAGTTTTTTTTTGTTGTTGTTGTTGTTTTTTTTTTTTTTGTTTGTTTTTTGCAACCGTTCACACGTACAGAAAATAACTCGCTAATTGCCAATCGATGAAACTATTGTTCTTGTGCCTCACAGTGGTGTGGAGAGCACGCTGTTGTTAATGATGGGAATAAAAGAACTCAATCAAGTTTCTAAACCCGACCGTTCAAGTACTGCCGGGGCAAATACCGCGCTCGTTCAGAAATATCAGCAAGATTTCTGAGGTTATGCATCGCGCTACTGGTTCGCACTAATTTTCTGTTGTGTGTGTGTGTGTGTGTGTGTGTGTGTGTGTCCACATGTGCAAAAGACTGGAGTTTGCTAAAGGGTAACAAAAATTGAGTTCTGTAACATGCTAATTTGTGTACGTGTGAACCCCCTATTACAGGTATGTTGTAAGACTTTTGTTGGACTTTCCTACAAAAGGAGGTTTGATTCTAGCCTGCTCGCTTGCTGTGTTCTATCATTTATTTTGCAGTAACGTGTCTGTTTGTATTGCTGGTATGCCATACGGAATATTGTACCATGAATCCACCTTCCTGGGGACCGTTTCATGAAACTTTATGTCAGTGATTTACACTGACAACTGTTAAAAGCTACTGAAATCCTTGCGTCTGATTGGCTGATAGCAAATTTGTCGGTGAAAACCTCCGACGAACTCGTTGATGAAACGCCCCCCCCCCCCCCCCCCGGGTTGATCTACTTTGCGATTCGTTTGCTTTGTATACGCCCTTGAACGGGTGGCGGTTTTTTTCCTCCCTCTCTCTCTCTCTCTCTCTCATGTCAAAAAAATAATGATAATATAAAAAAGGTCCCGAATGCTGAAGAAAATATCGCTTTCCTAGATGCCGCTGCAACAAGCCGAAGTTTATAGTGTAAGAGCTATACCTACCCAATTACACAACAGTAGGCTTACATAATATCATGGCAACATTATTGAAACTTCTTTCGATCTCACACTCATAAAATCTGCGTACCACTGCGTGTGAAAATTAGAATGAACATAACGGACATATCAACAGAGAAGTTCCTCTAGATACTGTCTTCTTCCCGACTTGGCGATCATCATACAGTAAAAGACGTGACTTTATTTGTATCGAATGTAAACTGTTTACTGTAAACGAAAAACACTATACGGGGTGCCTCCTCCGTTTATTGCCTTTGCCGTAACCATGGAGCTACTACGAAACCAAACAAGAAGCACGCATGGACGGCGCGTTTCATTGAACTTGATAACCACGTGTTTCGCACTTCGGCACATATTGCACTGCGCGAAACGTAGCGATTACCGTACTTGTGGCGGACTTACTGACTTTGGTCAAGGAATGAAAATGGAATACATTAAGAAAAATATTATGATATTGAAATACCGACATCATGAAAATGTTTGGAAACAACGAATGATGGTGGAGTATAGAAATGAAAATGCCAAACAAAGATTTTCATTCGCTCATAGGGAAGCTCTCTAGAAGAGATGAAAGCATCTCCCCTCGTATGGCAGTATAAGTTTCCCCAACAAGCTGAGGTTAGTGAGGTATACACCAGGGCTCGACACTAACGGTGGCTCGGTGGACCGGGGCCACCAAAAACGCACGTCGGGCCACCAAAAAAAGTCGGATGTTTGCCTTTACTTTTGGAAATGGACAGCGGTAACAGTCGACTCCGTATAACATGCTAAAATAAATGTCAGATGTTGTTTTTATTTTTGGAAATGAATAACGGTAATATTCGACTCCGTACGGTACTAAAATAAATGTCGGATGTTTGCTTATACCAAGGATGCTTATACTTTTGGATTTGAATAACGGTAAGATTCAGCTCCGTACGGTGCTAAAATTAATGTCAGAAATTCGATTTTGCGTTCGGAAATGAATAACAGTAATATTCGACTCCGTACGGTGATTAAATACATATCGCATGTTTGCTTTGACGTTCGGAAATGACTACTAATGATATACAACTCCGTACGATGATCTAAATGCCGGATATTTGCTTATGCGTTCGAAAGTAAATAGCAATAACATTCAGCTCTGAAAGATGTTAATATAAGTGTCGGAAATTTGCTTTGACGATCGGAAATGAATAACAATGATATTCAACTCCGTACGATGATGAAATAAATGCCGGATGTTTTCTTTCAAGCTCTGGACTTGTAAAAAGATAATAATGTACGTTCATCACTTTTTTTTTTCATGATTCATTCAAGAATTTCGGGAGTCTGACAGCCATCGGATCTCGTTATGATGTTTTTGTATTGTCTACAGACAAGTATGGCAAACATAAGAGCAAGGCTTCATAGAAGATGAATTACCCTGGTGGCAATCATTGAACGACAATTTCAATTCAATGGGCAATCGTCGGGACCACTCGCGATGTTAGAAAAAATAAACACCTCAGCATCCAGCAATTTCTATTATTGAATGAGAAATCGTCGGGACGATGTGCGACGTTTCAAACTCATACCAAACGGTGATTTAAGTTCAATGGGCAAGCCTAGGGACGATGCGCGACGCTTTAACAATTACTAAACGCGTCTCTGACCAGTGATTCAAGTTGAATGGACAATCGTCGGGACGATAAGTGCGACGTTTGAACAATTATGGATTAACAAACTCGCCGCGGAACGGTGATTTAAATTCAATGGTCAATCGTCGGGACGATGAGCGACGCGAAACCATCACCAAAACCTTTACAAAACGGTTAGTCAAGTTGAATACGCAGTCGTCGGGGACGATGTGCGACGTTTGAACAATCACTGAAACGCTTCGCCGATCGACAAAAGACCTCCTTAATTGATTAGTCGCGACGAAAAGAGACGACTTCGTTCCGACTCGTCGGAACCATCTTTTGTTGATATTTATAATGAGCCAAAAATAGCGCAGTAATGAGCGCATGAGGCCCAAAATTTGGATCGTCGGGGACGATTGGCGACGATCTTTTGTCTCATATCGTCGCGACGAAGATATCTCCCTAACACAGTTTTTCTCTTGTGCCTTAGGAGACACAAAGTTTCCATAGTATGTGTGCAATTACCATATTACAGGGGCCCGAGCATGAGTCGGCAAGCCCTTCGTTGGGTTTGTTCAATATGAACTTTAAAATGAGCCAATGGTGCAAGGGTGTAGACCTGTATTGTAGGGTGCACGTCACGAGACCGACACCCACGAGTCATACATCCCACAAGTCATACAGCTGCTCACAAGTCATACAGCCCACGAGTCTTACAGCTCACAAGTCATACAGCCCATGAGTTCGACATTAAGCCAACAAGGCCCACGAGTCCGACACATTACGCGCCGTGTTGTATCTGTCGAACTCGTGGACTATTTTTACCTAGTGTCGAACTCATGGGCTTTATTTGCCTAGTGTCGAACTCATGGGCTGTATGACTCTTGAGCTGTATGACTCGTGCACCTGTTTTCAATGTCGAACTCGTGGGCTGTATGACTCGTGGGTGTCGGTCTAGTGGGATGACCCCGTATTGTAAGGGTTTTATTTTTTAAAAGTGTTTATTGTTAACACTTTTAGTCGTCGTTCCTATCTTCTTCCTGTCTTTGTTTCTATTCCAGCACGTGGTCAGTGGTCAAACGGTTGCCATGGACGATATGATGACGGCCGAAGAGGGTCAGGGTGGGGACTACGCCCTCCTTCCGGACATCTCCGGAGACCAAAAGTTCCCCGAGGAGAGGGAAGCTCACATTCAAAAGTTGCTGGAGTGCAACGACCGGATAATGACCGAGCCTTACCCGAACGACGGCGGTAAGATTACATTGAATACATAATTATCATGATCAACAGTACTGTAACCCGGGAACTGCGCAATGAGATAATTTTCCAGTCCACAAGGTATAAAGAAGAAAAATATGCTACTAGATGACAGAAAAACAAATAAAAGATATATATCAAAATTCATTGTTTATCAAAATTCTTTAAATTCTCCCGTCGATGTAGGGCAATTTGTTCATCAGATAAAAGTAAAATCAGAATAAGGCTCCCTTGTAGGGGTGTACCTAGTGTTTGTGGAAGTCTTGTGTGGTATAATATTGAAGTCGAATAGGTTTATTGACTTAAGATTATTTTTGGTTTTAAGAAAAACATGCAAAATCATGTAAAACAAATAAATCAAATCAAATCAAATCAAATCAAGCTGTGATGTGCTGTTGTAAGGTCGTTATATATATATATATATATATATATATACATATATATATATATATATATATATATATATATATATATATATATATATATACATATGAAGAGTTTGTTTGCAAAAACCGATAAGTCCATATTTGTCAAATGGAGATATTTGCGATTAAAGGTCAAGAAAAATAAAGAGAATAATAAGAAAATTTCTGCTTCTTTTGACCATAACTTCAAAAATATACCTTTATAATTATGTAGTGACCAATATATCATTTAAAAGGTATTATTTTGTACTTTATGACAGAGACCGTATTTCAAAATCTTCAAAAATTGACTTATCGGTTTTTACAAACAAACTCTTCATATATAATATATATATATATATATATATATATTTCTTTTTTGGGGGGGGGGGGGAGCTGTAACATTGTTAGCCTTGCAGACTGTACATCCCCGACTAAATGTCAAAGTCACATTAATGGGTAGCCATACATCTCAAAATGTCTCGTTGGTACTTTAGTTTCCCCGCCATACATAGTGTGCCTGCTGAGGGGGAGAGTACAGACGGGAATTATTGTTAAGGCTGCTATAGAGTAGCAAGCATTGGTATTCAGTGTTGACTTCTCGCTTTGACCTTTGCTTTGAGCGTGACATTTTATGGTCTGAAATTTAAGAGTCCCCAGGGAGCTCATCCCAGTCTAAATTAAATGTGAATTCTTTGATGTCAGTCATGTCGTACATGTATCTTGAAATTACCGTGAACCATGTAGTGCAATGTTAATTTTTCTTTTAAACAGGGATGATGTTAAAGTATTTTATTCAAATTCCCTTTTCTGTCCTACCACCTGCTTTTCGAGTCCTCCTCTTTAATTGTACCAAAATATCACTAAAATTGGGACATCTAAAGAGCAATGTATACATCATTCACCTTGACTACGAACTTACACAATTATGTGCTCATGCGCACGTACAGGTTAAAGCTCAGCACCCATAATTATTTTATGAAATTAATCATGAGTAATGAGTATCATTCAGAAACATGAAAAGAAGAAAAAGAAAAGAAGAACAAAAGCATCCTTACTAGAGTTTCAGTCATGTCCTATGTTGAGTGCAAGTAATCGAAATATCATTTGTAATTATGAGAGTGTCTTGGAATGGTTGTAGGTCCGCTCGCTTCATGCGCAGATTTCTCCCCTTCTTTTTACCCTGGATTTCGTAACAGATAAACGGTTTATCTGTTACGAAATCCAGGGTAAAAAGAAGGGGAGAAATCTGCGCATTAAGTGAGCTGCGGACCTACAACCATTCCAAGACACTCTCATAATTATTATTTATTCATTGTCAAATTCTCCAGAAAAAAAAAAAATCCATTGCTTGGATTTTATGAGTGCAGTGTTTTCCTTCTTTTTAAAATGTATAAGTTTAGGTGCACTTTGCTTTATTTGACATGTTCGTCGTGTGAAGGATATTGCTACTGAATGATGTACCGCTGCTACTTTTTTTTGTTTGTTTTTTTGTATTCAAGTAGATACTTGCCCTGATTAATTTAGGCACTGGGGTGACACCTCCGTATCTTCTCGTAATGCATGTTCGCTAACCAAGCGTCAAAGACAGCAAATACAAAGAAAGAAAGAAAGAAAAAGGAATTACGCATTAGCTAGACAAATTGAATTTTCACTATCTTACTTTCGGGAGTCGCTTACGCCCCTGACATGCCTGACATGCCCAGACACTGTGACGAGCATACGTGTATGCTTTACCAAACATACCACATTATCAAGTGATAGATCGTATGATACACTCTTAGACGACGTGGCAAGGATGACATTAATAAGGGTCATTATATTTAAATGTATTGAATTAGCGACCGTCTCCATCAAGATATCTGGCTCGGGACTTTAGAGGATAATCTATTCAGAAGTTAACAAAGTACACACTCCCCGATATGCCATGTATGCTGCTTATAATTCTAAAGCCATGTTGTAATTTTGATACGGCACCACCAATAATTTTGTCATGGATCGCTGTTGATCGTTGTATTTCCAGGGACATTACGCGCTGCACGATTTTATGTGATTGATTTTGCTTTTCTTCCTGACTCAAAATACTTTAACAGGGTTGTATTGCAATCTGACCTTTGACCTGTGGGATTGCTGGAACTACACTCGGGCAGGAGAGGTCGCTGTGCAACCTTGTCCGTGGTGGATTGTGTCGTCGAACCCTGCAAGTGAGTAGACTGCTTTTGTTTGCTTATTTATTTGTTTTTTTTTTCTTGTTCCCTTTATACCTCGCTTTGTTTCGCAAGTCTCAATGAGCACAAGCGAATACCCCGTAAGAGGGTAACGAGTCAAAGATTTCAGAGGAAAAAAAAAATTGTTCCTCTTTATCTTTCCCCTAACCCATCGAACAAAATCTCTCATGCACGCACGCACACACACACACACACACACACACACATACACAATACTCTTTACCGTTTCCTTTTTTCAACTCATCCACATGCCTTTACCCCCCCCCCCCCTTCCCCCGCGTTGTTTCACACAGAAAACGCCGTATTAACACGTTTTATACTCGTTAATCATCACGTTTGTAAGGATTACATGTATATATATCGCCGCAGAGAAAGTAATTTCGTCTCCTGTTGGCCTGTCTTGTTGTTGTTGTGAGACAAACCCAAGCAGAGGAATCCCGGGAACATTGACAATATAGGGTCTAAACTGACCTTGGATTGAAGAGAGCGTTGTTAAATGGCATAGTGATCTTCATGACGAAGATAGAAATTGTAAAGTTAATTGACTGTCAATTGCATTACATGCAGATGTCGTATTTGCACGCTTACTTCTAATCAGTTAGCAAACAAACTTTCTCTTTGAAGAATTCGTAGCTAGTTGGCGGACCGAGGTTGCAATTATTTCGACCCTGTTCGACATGTTCACCGCACGAATTGGCTTTACGAGGATGTTCGGAACATGCCACTAATGCGTTCAACCATAATTGGGTCCAGTGCCGTATACACGGCACTGCATGGGTCCACGCAACAGTGCCCTCTTGAACCTATACGGTCTATGTTAGTATGTACCTTTAAAGTCCGGCATGAAGGAAGAAACTTACCCGTAATATCCAGTGGTAATGTGATGTTGTACGTCGGTCCTGAGATATTGAATCCCTTTCATATCAACGTATACTAATCATTCATGACACGCCCGATTCTCGTAGTCAATTAATTCCTCCTCGTTGTAATTGTTGTAACGGTAATGCGTCAAAAGTCTGCTACATCTTACATGCTCCCCCCCCCCCCCCCGCGTCATATAAAGCTCCCTCGTTGTAAACGGAACCAAAACAGTCTTCGAATGGATATAATTATAGTTCTATAATAGAACTAGCCATTCAAACACTGTTTGGGTTCCGTTTACAACGAGGGAGCTTAAAACATTCTTATGCTAATATTGGTCTTGGGCATTTCGTTCCACAATCATGCAATTAATATAGACGCGTTTAACTGTCTTTTCCTGTCCCCTATAATATGGCAGAAAATGCAACAAAGAAGTGCAATGAAGACGGAACGTGGTTTGTCAGCCACATTACCAACCAAACTTGGACAAATTACTCCGCCTGCTATACACCGCCAAGAAGGGTAAGAGTCTAAGCGAGGTGCTTGTTTCACCTCCATAGCATGTACGTAGATACGCACGATCTAGTATCCACTGGTGTTACTGGACACCATGAATGCTGCTTTGTTATTTAGTTCTCCAAATTCCCTGACTATACACTGAATTTGGGAGGTGGTCGACAAGATTGGCAAGAAACGTATTGATTTTTTGTTTCTTTCCACTGAGCGATCACCATTATCATAATTATCATCATTAACACCCTGTACGGGTCACCTCCACTAGAATTCGGGAGATCAAAATAAATGAGGAGAGTAAAATTAGTGATGTGAATGTTGTCTTTTTCTGCTTTATCGGGCTTTATTAGGCATTGACAATGATTATAACAAACTGACTGATTGGGAAATACACGGTATACGATTGTGGTAAAAATAGATTATGAATAAAAATAACAGTGGGGGAGAGGGCTGGAAGTTCCATGTTCAGCACCATCTAGGGCTATTGTGAATGACACTAATATAAGTAAAGTCGTTAGAATGCATGGAAAGTGTGGTATAGTGGTGAGGACTCCCGACTCCCGATCGGATCACCCGAGTTCGAATCCCGCCCAGTGCTTACGTCCTTGGACAAGGTGTTTTTACCCACAATGTCCCTCTCGACCCAGGTGTAATAAATGGGTACCTTGCTACGTTGGGGTTATAGTAATGGCAGGGCCCTCTGGTAAAGCAGTGGTTACACTGAAGAGGCTACTTTGGATAAATAAGATCTTATCATCATTATAATTACATACATGATAGTTACTATCATTAATTTTCTTTTTTATCTTTCTTAATATTTTATGGATATAGTAGACATCATGGAGTAAGAAAGATAAGAGCAAGAGAGATTAGGATTATCATGCCACCTGTATATGAGTAGAGCAATAAGATCCATTATTTTTGCCTTTTATGTATCACTGTCTACATTCTGAATGATTACAATGTACAAAATTATGACTTCAATTCATTATTCTTGTTGAACACGAAAACTTGGCAACAGAATTGCCTGTCAAGCCCTGTCAAGCTACATCTTTTTCACGTGCAGTGACGTGACAAGATAGATATCAAAGAAACGCAGAGTAGCAAACATAGCAGTGATAAATGTTTCCATGGCAACGCAAGGAACCTTTTTAATTAAAGCTGACAGTTATGTTCAAATGAAAGAATTTGATTAGGACATAAAGAATGCGCATTTCTCCCCGTCAAAATTAAAACGTCAATCATATTTTGTCTTCCCTTATTTCCCCCTATAGACGTCATTTCTTTTCTGTCATTTCTCATATTAATCCATCTTATTCTTTCTGCAATACGTTTTTTTTTCAGTTATTTTTGTTGTTGTTTTTTTTTTTCCCGCAGAGTCAAGTCCTCATAGTGTTCTATGTTGGTTACGGATCATCAATCATTGCTTTGAGTATTGCCCTCTTTATATTCTTCTACTTCAGGTAAGTATGTTTCTACTTCTATATATTTTTAATAACAATAATAAAATTATCATACCTCTAGATACCTCTAGATCTAAAGCGATTTCTCTTTGCATCCTTTACTTTGAATGAGAATGACACATCGACCGCTATGTATTATGTTTGTATTCCTATTTCTTTATGCATGTATCCAAGCTGGACATTCTGTATTATCATATTTTGTTATATCATGTATTCTTCATCGAGAAATACGAAAATAAAATTGAAATTGAAATTGAAATTGAAAATAAGTATATGGGAAGTCTTTCTATTTTGACAGATCAAGTCGACTGTTGTAGAACATTATTGAAATCATGGAAATAGTAACGAATGGTCACTCGTCCTTTTTCGAGATATTTTCATTGTATTTAACTTCTATATTTTTTATTCCAAACGGCGTTTTATCTTAATTAGCATAACATAATGATAAAGTCCACTGTCTGCTGCTCTTACAGCATGAGAACAACACGAGGACAGCCACATAACTTGATAATATTTTTTTTCCACAGCATGTCCAAAACGATTATAACATTCTTTAATAGATACAGTCATGACGTTATGGTCTTATTTTGTGCTCCTCAGTTAAGACATTTCATGTAGATCATCTATAAATAGAAAGATATATTTCAAGAGGGCCCTGTTGTTATCTTTGCCTCAATAATGAGGTGATCATGGTTATTATTTTTACTTCCTGTAGATAAATGTTAGTCTACATTTACTATCCTTTTCTAATGTATCATTATTGGTAAATATCTCTTTTCCCACAGCCTATAGTAATAAACGAAATACATACATATATATATATATATATATATATATATATATATATATATATATATATATATATATATATATTGTAACTGCTCAGTCAAATTAAGTTGGTTAGGCAAGAATTCACTTAGAATTCGTCAGTTGTTGCCAAGTAGGGCGAGCCTTCGGCAGTTTTTGTGGTTGTTAATGTGATCAAAGCATTCAAGTTATTTGAGCAATTAATATAACGAAAAGTGTTGATAAGTTTTTCACAGACGAACACCTTCATATCACACCTCGGTGATCCTATAAAATTGATTGGTGATTTTCAATTCAGATGTAATCTTTTCTATCATTTTATTCTTTTTTCTTCCAGGAGTCTAAGCTGTCCACGCGTGACGATCCACAAGAATCTGTTCTTCTCCTTTATTTTGGACGCCCTTTTCCAGATCACATTTTTTGTTTTTGTGGTCGGTAACCAAACCGTCATTCGCCAGGACGGGGTACGTTGACCTTCGCTATTGAACACTAGTTGCTGAATAAGTTTTTGCACTTTTTAATCGCTTGCTTCCCGATGTTTGTTTGTTTGTCTGTTTTTCTGATTTTTACCGTTGTTGTTGTTGTCTTTTTTGCGTATAGTTTCATGACCTTCAAGTTACATTTCTGAAGTGCGTGTGGGAAAATGAATACTACATTGTATGTACGTGCAGATTAGGACAGGCATAATTAAACAAACACAGTGTCAACGCTAAAATTTAAAAGCGACGGATAGCGACTGAAATTACGACTGCTTACATAAAACATAACACGACTTAAAACATATCGTTTGAGATATTATTTTCATCATAAAGGAAAATAATCATCAGTTGTTTAACTTGCGTAAATCTATAAGGCATGTTTTATAGGGTTTACTGAATTAAAACAGAAGAACTATTGGTGAATGATGTCGTGTCAATTTCAGAGAATCGACCATGCCCATTTTTCAGATCCTCTTGTCGTAGCGGGTCACTTACAAAATGTGTAAATTACCATGGGTATTGTCATGAGTGGTTATCAGACATCTTGGCTATAGAAAAGCCACATCTAAGCACTCAGAAACGATAAGAGAAAAAGAATAAAGAAAAAAAGAAGCAAACAGACGCAAACGGATTATCTTTTTCTTTTTCCTGACGGCTAATCTGTCTGAATCGATCTATGTGGTGCCCATGAAATTGACAGACTCTTCCACCATCGACACAGTTGTGTCATATAACTTTAAAGAGGAAGTTGAATTCACCGAACATATTATGTTAATTAGAAGAATGCAGAAACATAGGAAGAACATATCAGTGAGGTTTGAGGAAAATCAGACAATTCGTTCAATAGTTATGGATTTGCAAAGTTTAAGTGACGTCATCTTTAGATGAGAAGACTGGAGGAGTTCATGACGCCATGGCAGACGCAACTGCGATATAAAGAGGATGATACATGGGTTACAGCTCGTTATTCTGAAGGTTCGTTATTCCGAAGGCTCTTCAGTCCGAAGATTCCTTAGTCCGAAGGTTCGTTTTTCCGAATTTCATTTTCAGATGAACAAATCTTCGGAATAACGAACCTTCGGAATAACGCCACAAATGTTCGGATTAACGAACCTTTTTTTTTTTTCATTTTCGGATTAATGAACCTCTAGGTATAGGGAATTTGTGTGTTTCGGATTAACGAACCTTCGGAATAACGAACCTTCGGAACATCGAACCTTCGGAATAACGAACAGCACCCGATACATGTACTTATTAAGAATTATCTGTTATATCATAAACACAATTCTGCAAAACGAGTTTTTAACAATGAAAGAGCAATTTACTTAATCCTTTCAACAACAACAAAAAAGGGGGTAGGGGATAACATTAAGCTTAACAGATGGCGGTATATAAACAAGTGAAAGAACTGTACATTTCGTGTAAAAGAAGATACATTCTGTTAAGTTCTCTTTATTATTTTTCATATTTCATATCATTTTCTGCAGTAACGTCTCAGCAGCAATGGCGGCACCGAATTTTAATTATTCATAACTGTCAAACAAATTGTCCGATTTTCCTAAAATTTCACTGATGTCTGCTGCAAAATACTGCTGCGTTCACTCAAGCCACATGTATATTATGGTAGAAACTTCCCGTATAAAACCAAACCATGATATATTATGCCATTCTTGCAATTCCGCTTTACAGGCATCGCAATGATCATCTAATACACCCCCACATTCTGTTTTTTTTTTCTCTCTCTCACGGTGCAGGTGTATTGCCGGATACACAATATCATGAAGCATTATTTTACCGTCTGCAATTACTTCTGGATGCTGAGCGAGGGACTCTATCTCCATACCGTCATCGTCGTAGCTGTGTTCTCAGAAAACCACGTGCTCCTACCGTATTACATCATCGGATGGGGTAGGAGTCCGTTATTATCATCTACATTTTATCTCATTTCATTTCATTTTATTCTGTGTCACTTCCAACAAAGGTATAGAGGACAATTATGACATTTTCATATATAATCGCAGTCAATACAACTCATTTTTACAATAAAACAAAACATAGTTGCATGGGCAAACTGTAACTGAATCGTTTCGGAAAAGTTTTCTTAAATGGAGGGAACTACTGAAAAGCCTAGTTTGTAGAATGCGGTCTCCTCATGAGTAGTACAGTAAGTAATAATGACGGGCAAACGAAACGATAAGACATTTATATGTGTGAGTCCGGAAACATTTGATGGCAGGGTAGAATGTGCCTGGTTTCAGTAATCATGTTGCCGAACAATATGACAATAATGGCAAAACTTTTGATTGGTTAACGACAACTATTCCAAGATGAATTTTTTTATGGGTAACAGGACGTTTCTGTAGACGACAATTTTAGCAATATCATTTCAATATTCCATTCAATTCAAATCAAATTGCATTTTTCGAAAAGAACGGACATTTTACTTTCTTTGGTATCAGGGAATAAGGTTTCAAAATCAAAACAAAGGAAATTGAGAAAAATAATATTATAATTGTGGAACCTTGTAGTAATTATACGTTGTCATGAAAAATAAAGTAATGAAAATGATATAACTATCCGCAAACTTCGAAAAAAAATGATAGAATATTGATAGTAACCATAGGATCCTAAATGACAGAATATTGTATTTTTCTTCATTTCTTCTCTGTATGTCTTCTCTCACGATCTCTTTCCATCTCTCTCTCTCTCTCCTTCGAAATTACAGTTATACCTGTTATCCCGGCTGCTCTTTTTGGAACCTTCTTGGCGTTGAAACCTCCCGGCCCGTAAGTGCACAGGTTATTTATCCTCCCCCATCGATCCGTGTGAAGGTCCATTATTTGATTCCTACAGTAGTTTACTCGGAGAACGATAATTATCAATTATCATGTCTTTATGCTCCCACCTCCCACCCCAAAGTGCCAAAGGGTGTAGAGGTTTGTACGTTTGTTTGTTTCATTCTGTTTCCCTGTTGGTCTGCCCTGCTGTTCCGCCCTCCTGTCTCAAACAGTCCCAGGGGCATTCCAGAGTACTCGTACAATATTTTAGCATCATACAGCACATACATAATGGCCCGGATTCACGAAAGTGGTACAAATAAAACCATGGTTTAAACCATGGACAAAAACCATGGAGCGCCAAGTGTCGCACGAAATATTTCGTTACGAAATTGGTCATTTCGTCGACAAAATGATTGTTTCATTAACGAAATGTTAGTTACAAAATGCTGTCATTTTGTTACAAAATAATCATTTCATCGACGAAATGACTGCGTGCCTTGTATATATTTGTGGAATTTACTGTGGACCTACAGCAGATAAACCAATACTCTGGAAACCAAAAACATATACCAGTACGACAGTTGAGTAACTCTATAATCTATTTAGGCCCTACATATTTTTTTTTTCCGTTTACCCAAAGAATGTGAAACAACTATGTTCTTATTATACATTATGTCTTTCCATGGGGGTAATGATTCGTATCCACATAGACAGTGGAATATATTGAATGATTACTTTTACCGTTTTTTTTTTTTCAATACATCATTGGAACTATTCAAGTGTTGTGGAACGCTTTGCCTTCAAATCGTTTGAAAGACAACGATGTTGACAAATCGATTTAAAATCTGAGTAGATTTACCTTTATATCCAATTCCCATCCAAAGACGACTTTGAATAATTCGAGAACTGGCGGGTATATAAGATGAATTATGTGTATATATCCCATGTATCTGTATACTTGTATACCAAGCTACAACAAATGATTATGTTTCTTGACTAATGACTATCTGTTTTTCTTCGTCAATCTCTTTCTCCGTTTGTGTTCTGCGTCCAGCTGCTGGGTCGGTGGAACACCCTTTGAGTGGTTGATCGCTGGCTTCATCATCTTCGTCCTTGCCGTGAGTAATAATTAGTTGCCTACTCCACACCCAACATAGAGCTACGCGAGCATGTTATTGAGGAAAATGAAATTAGAGACCACAGATTATCATTGAAATTAGTTGAGTTGGGGTTGAGTTGAATTGAGTTAAGTTGAGATGAATGGAGTTGAGTATAGTTGAAGTGAGGTAATTAGATTGGGTTTAGTCTACATTTGGTCCCGTTTGATAAGATTATGTGTATAGGTTGGCTTAGTTTAGTCCCGTTTAGTTTGGTCCCGTTTGATAAGATTATGTGTATACGTTGGCTTAGTTTATCTTAGTTTAGCTGAGATAGCTTTATAGAGAGTTAGGTTAGGTTAGGTTAATTTAGGTTGATAGGTTCCATTTAATCCATCATTTCTCAAAAAAGATTCTCAACTGTCATCGGACATCATGAATTTCAAGTCATTTGCTATATAAAGTGATGAATACCGAATATACATAGAATAGAATAAAATAACAACTTCACTATCTTTGAAAAACAGATTAAGTCTCTGAGTAACCGGATTGGATCGTTTCTTGTTTTTTTTTGTTTTGTTTTTTTTTTTGCAATGCCCTTTTTACAGTTAATCTTTTTTTTTTCTTTTTCTACAGGTGAATCTGATATTACTACTCAATATCGTCAGAGTCCTAGTCACCAAACTTAGAGCGACACCCATCGCTGGCTCGAAGAATTACACGTAAGTTGGACGGGTTGTTACTACCAGCGTCAAATATTCGCAGGAGGCAGATCACTTCGATTTACTTTTTTTTTATATGATATACAAATATTTTTTTTTTCATACGTTTGCCAAATGAGTGTATGTTTGTGACCCGCCATCAAATTGTCGCAGGCATAACAGCTGAGGAAAATACGAGATCTGCAATTCGACTGAAAATTGATGACGTCGATGATTGCTCATTTCAGTTAGATGTTTCCTTCACGTCTAAATTTTAACGTCTTTGAATATTTTGATATTGTCGGTGGGGGGGGGGGGGTGTACGATTATTGCTAATAATATGATAGTGTGTCAATTCAACACATATGGCCTGACTACGTCCACATTTTCATAGTCGATTGGCTAAAAACTATGAATAAAATATGTGGCCGCCAGATTTCGTACCTTTTCCGTATTATTCCTTTTTTTTTTTCTCCGAAGGTAGAAAAGTATTGCATAACATTGAAAAACTAAGCGTGAGTTGAATATGAAATCGACACTCAGAGACTTATAAAGCTCTCGTGAGGACTTGTCACATATAACGGACATAATTCACTTATGGCATATTTTGCCAATGTTTGCCACAAGTATAATAACATAAAAAAAAACAACAAACAAACAACACAAAACAATCGTTTCCGATTCATTAAATCCGCTTCATGTGATGTCATTGGAAGTTGAAATCTCTTTCAATGTCCCTTTCAAGTTATTGGAGTTCAAATGAGAGATTTCATCACAGGCTACAAAGGTATTACAGGGCACTTCCGTTATAACTAAGTCGTCGGGACTGGCGGATTCTTTCGTTATATCGAAATTTCCTTACAACCAAACAGTTAAGTGTATAGGTGTATTATGAAGTACAATGTTGGAACCTAACTTTTTACTTCGTTATAATAAGAATTCGTTATAATCACGTTTGTTGTAATAGGAGTGCACTGTATTATGTGCACAATGTAAAATTGACTCGCTGATGGACAGAAAACGAGCCTAGCCTGTTATTTCTAATGGGAGACCTATGTGCGATTTACACGTGATCACTGTTTATAATAACTGAGGGTACTTCTCGCTTGTTTGTCTGTTTGTTTGTTCATGTTCCAGGCGAGCCGTCCGTGCGACACTCATCCTACTGCCTCTTCTTGGTCTCCACTACATCATCCTCCCCGTCGTTCCCCCACCCGATACCATCGCGGAAGACATCTTTGAGTACGTCATGGCGGGAATGTTATCATTTCAGGTAAAGTACTATCCCTTCATGCTGAGATAGATCTACTTGATGGACATGAGCACCCCCGTTGTATAGCGAGAGATGTAAAATCCGTGTGTCCCTCTAGCAACTTTGAAAACTAGATTCCTTCAGCAAAATGTTTTGATTTACACTACTAATAAGGTTTCACAACTATGTATTGTAGACTCTTTTCATTTCACCTATAGTTTTTCTTGCCTTATTGTCTGTTACCAAACAAAGTGATGATAATGTGTAATAGGCATTTGTCGAAAATAGAATGAAATTGAATTGAGTGGAACTGACTATAATGTCCATCCTCATCCTCGGGCAGGTGTGAAGAGATGCGCGCCGGATACTTAAGATCATTATAGTACCAACATTATCGCTGTCATTATTACCATTACTGCTTTTGTAAGATTTTACTATTTAAATATAGCATCGTCATCGATATCGTTGATTTTGTTGAGTTTATCAATGCGGTACTCTGCAAATATTGATACTCGTACTATTAGTCATACTGTCTTTTGTAAAATCAGTATTAGTGTTTTTGTTGTAGTTGATATAGGTATATTGTTAGAAGTGTTAGTAGTAGCATAAGCAGAAGAAACAGTAGTGGTAGCAGCAACAATAGCAGTACAGTAAAGACAGTAGTAGTAGCAGCAACAGCAGTAGTGGTAGTGGGCCCTCCTAGTAGTAGTAGTAGTAGTAGTAGTAGTAGTAGTAGTAGTAGTAGTAGTAGAAGTAGTAGTAATTGTTGTAATAGTAGTAGTAGAAGTAGTAATAGTAGTAGTAGAAGTAGTAGTAATAGTAGTAGTAGTAGCAGTAAAAGTAGTAGTAATGGTGGTAGTAGTACAGTGTAGTAGAAGTAGAAGTAGAGGTAGTAGTAGTGTACAAATAGATGAATAGCAGCATCAGTATCATTTTGCTGTTATCTCTTTTTACCCATTTCAGGGATAGTAGTAGTAGTAGTAATAGTAAAAGTAGTAATAGTAGAAGTAGAAGTAGTGTACAAATAGATGAATATCAGCATCAGTATTATTTTGCTCTTTTTATCCATTTCAGGGATAGTAGTAGTAGTAGTAGTAGTAGTAGTAGTAGTAGTAGTAGTAGTAGTAGTAGTAGTAGTAGTAGTAGTAGTAGTTGTAGAAGTAGTATATACTAGTAGTAGAAGTAGAAGTAATATAGTAGTAAAAGTATTAGTAGCAATAGTAGTAGTAGTAGAAGTGGTAGTAAAAGTAGTAGTAATGGTAGAAGTAGTACTCCGAATAGAGGAATAGCAGCATCAGTATCATATTGCTGTTATTATAATTCATTATCTCCTTTTATCCATTTCAGGGTCTCTTTGTGGCATGCATCTTCTGCTTCTTCAACGGCGAGGTAATGGTAACTCTGTCTAGGTGCATCACTAATTTTGCCCTGACACACACCTCTTCTTCTCTCGGTTCGGCAGCCAGCCCTCCCCGACAAACCAAAGTTAGTTCACGGTCCGGTAATTACAACAAAAAAGACAGCAAAAACAAGTAAATTGATAAGCGCACCTACCGAAGCTACTTCTTCTTTTTTTTTTCATCGTTGCCATGGTTACTTCATCTCATAGTGCCCTCCGTCCTGTTTGATTGGTTTTTCACCCTTTTCCCTGTTTGCATATTTTTAACTATAATCATTTTTTAGTACATGCTGTAGAGATGTTTTCGTGGTAACGTGTGCCTAGCCTGTTATGTTGAGTTAACGTCAATGCACTATTAAGCTTAAACACGACCGCTACGGTGGCGCAGCGTGAGGGAAGGTTTTACTGGTGCAATCTTTATGTTGCTACAGTTAAGTGACACGTATTACTTTATAGGTCTATTGTAAGAGTTATAACCCCTCGAATGGCACACTGTACGTGTGCATTTCATCAGCATCATTGATTGTTTGCAAACTTGCAAACTTTTCTGTAAAAAAAAAAAAAAAAAAAATAGAGACAACTTCAAATTCACCCGAAATATCATTTTGATGAAAAAGAACAAGATAGAGAGAGAGAGAGAAAAAAAAGGGGGAAACGTATAAGAGAGAGAGAGGAAAAAATATCGTTCGCTTAAAAATTGTCATCGATATATCAAAGATTTATTAGCAATCTTCTCACAACGCAAACTTCTGGAATTTAGCTCGTCCTGCCCATAAAATTTTTTCGATCCATTTATCTAAGGGTTTCTAGATGATTCAGAAGTACAACAAACACTGCAACAGTCTCCAACATGCCAAACAAACAAACAAACAAACAAACAAACAAATAAATAATGATGTCGAAGTCTACGTCCATGGCCAATGTTGCAGATTCACCGAAAGCGACCATTCAGAAAATGGACTGAAAGAATCATTGATGCATTTGCAGTGACTTGTATTGTCCCAGGAACACTTCAGGTAAGTATTGAAATAATAGCGGAAAGAGACAGAAATATCATTTTAATTCCTCGGGACACATTTTTTTTTCTTCCATTATGAGGTTTTGTGTATTTCACTTGCCCAAAACAATCAGTTATATACGATGCAGTGACGATACGAAACCATCTGAAGATTATTTTGTTACAACAAAGACTCGACAAGAAAAAAGAAAAAGTGACAGAGAACAAAGCAAAAAAAAAATCTATAACACAAATATACAAAACACACCAATTGTTTATAGAACATTCCCGATAACGGACACGATTATAACGAAATTCTCGTAAAAACGAAGTACATTGTACAAATCAATTCCCTAAAACTACCATCTATAATAATTAATATATTTGTATATTTTACTGTTCAGCTATAAAGAAATTTCGATATGACTAGAGAGAACTGATGGTCCCGAGGACTTCGTAATAGTGACAGTCGCCTGCACTGTTACCAATTCTTTTATGGAGGCATTTATTTACCTTTTTACTATGAACAGTTTCTGCAGTTTGATAAAGCAGGGCTTATGGTTACATTCATTACCAGCTGTGTGGTAACTCTCCGGACATACGAATAATTATAGTTTGCCTTCATAGAGGAAGGGTTGATGCGCATATTATTATAGCGTCTGATAATCCGAAATCGGATCAGCAAGGGGCACAATTCAAGAGAAAAGCAATTATGTGCGAAGTGCGACAGTCAACCGGTCGGTTGTCGTGGGCGCCCATGTGACAATATCGATGTCGATATGAACCTTAATTACGATGGTCGATGTAACCGATCAAACTAGATATCGGAGGTATGAAAGGAAGTTTGAAAGCATGCTGGCATGTTTCATCATAACCGAACGAGCTCCGGCCCCTCCAGTGTTTACCATGTAGACTTCACGCCATTCATCTGCCGTTTCATTTCATTCCATAGCATGACACCAGTCCTCTATAGTGAAGTTTTATACCATAATATTTCCAGAACATTTCATCTTGTGCTGTTATAGATATCAAAACACATTTTTTTTTTTTACATTGTTTGTGGTGTACCACGCCTTGTAGTTATCATTTGAAGCCATCTTCCATGGCTTTGTATCCTTTTACCTTTATTTTTTATTTTGTTATTTCGTTCTTTTTGAGATCAGTTTCATTAGAACTAATCGAATTTGACAAATTAATAGAAATATGTCTTGCCCATTGGGTAGTACATTTGTTTTAATATCACCCTGCTTGTTCATATCTACGTGTACCTAAATAATACGCCATGGCGTTTGCTTGAGATTTCTTCGTCAATTAACCTGAGGTGTATATTAGCCAGCATTAATAATGTAAAACATTCCGTCGTGTAATAAGACCCAATTTTCATATAGGCATATAGGAAACAGAAAGGTGTGTGAATTAATATAATCGATTGTAAATTGACGCTTTCTATTTTTTTCTAAAGCAGAGCTTCCCCAATATGGATGTTGTGACGTCATGTGTCATCAATCTTTATCAACACGGAGCGGAAGTTGTGTCTTGGCACTGCGCAATAAAACACCAGTCTAAGTCCACGTTCCGCATTTTGTGCTAAACGTCTCTCCGTGCCAAACTTTAAAACTGTCAGTCCAGTAACTTGTCCCCTTTATTATAACTCTTCTCTAGCTGACCGTGAACAAGAGGTGTGCGTCTTTAGTATTCGTCCTTGTTTTCGTTTTCGTTGGGTATCTCAGTTCACACTTTACTGGGGTTTTGGCCATATTTTGCTTGTGTATTTATTCCGTTCTCTTCTTTGTTTATATTCTGTTCGAAGCACTTTGCTACGCTGAATCAACACGTTAGGAAAATTGTTATCTCTTTTGCGTTTAATCTTCTATTTCTTACTTTTATGTTTGCTATCATTCCTGTACCATCTGCTCTATTTTCTGCTTTATTATCACGCAATGTTCCTTCAACACTTCTTCTTTTTTTTTTTTTTTTCTGTGTCCCTTACCCGCCATAGTATGTTGCATATATTTATATTGTGTATATATTACAAACCATTATGTAGTGAAAAGCAGACACCTGAACATAATTTTCCTTCGCTCGTTATATGTCAAAATTGATATTCCTAGGAACCACAAGATAATCTTCTCAGACCACTTCACATTTACCAGCGCCCCTTAGCGTCTTGTTGTATAATTAGGTTAAAACTTGTATCGTTATTCATAATATTATTACCATTTGTATAATTGCAAATAATAATTCATCAACTTTCTTTCCCCTACATGATAAGCATTGTCGTAATTACTCTTGGTTCTAGAACTGATTCATGGTATTGCTCAGATAGGAGTAGAAAATGTTGTACACACATTCTTTACTCATAATATAATTTCATGTGAGAAACTGACTTCAGCATTTCTACCATAATTCTTTTTATTATTATTTCTCTTATTTCTTCCTTTAACCGTGAGCCAAACTTTTTATCTAACATTTTTCTGTACCTTACCTTGATACCTTGATGCAGTAATAACTTGAAGCAGCTCTTATACGAAGCTATGCTAGATCTATTCCTTATCATTTCCTGGTTATAGACTGGGTAAACAACATTTGCCATATTGTCACATGATCAATGTAGGTCAAAATGCAGATCCGGCGGAAGTGGATGGCCCATCACTGGTGGCGTCGAGACAGTGACTTCCGGGGCAGGTACGCCAACACAACCACCATTACCGAGGCCTGCACAGTGACGTCGCCCTCGGGCGGTAGGATCGGCACAGATCAGGGCTGCCCGCTTTTGAAGAAATCGCCGAACTTCATTGGCAACGGGTCGGCGCCGGGCAGCGGCCAACGGGGCAGCGCGGGTAGCGGGGTGAGCGTCAGTAGCAGCAGCGGAGGCAGCCTCTCGGTGAAATACAGGCCGAGCAGCTGCATGAGTTCGTTGTCGAAGACTCCAGAAATTGAGGAAATACCCGAGGTCAAAGTCGAGAACTACACTTACAAGGCGAACGGCGATATCGTCAACGACCACGTTGTTCTTGACGACGATAATGCTGACGTTGGGAGTCCCCTTATGGAAAGTGTCGATTTGAATACGAGAACGACTGAAGTGTGAACGTAGCTTCACAAATTTCTTCTGGGAAGAAAAGATCAAAACAAAGACCTGAATATGATATCTAAAGTGAAGTTCGAGTTTCTCGAACAAAGTCACCTGCTGCCCATCAGACGTTACGTACTTCTCGACACACGTTATAGGTTCTATTCAACCAAATTATGCCTGCGGGAATGTGGCAAGTTTCTGAACAATTGCTATAGAGACTTCAGAGTCTTGTTGAAAATGGGCTACAATGTAAGTTACAGGCGAAATCGTGTGCTGAGTCATGGGATGCGAAAAGTCAGCGAAACCATTGTCTTGAGGAATTCAACAGGTGGGATGTCATTACAAGTAGAGTGACTAGCCGAAATTGCTACATTTGAGCAGTCATCGGTAATCGATAACAGGTGTACATCAAAAAGAACAAAAGCAATGAGTCATTACTTATTATATGAAGCAGCTCGTTCGACGCAAAATTGTGGTATTTTGTATCGATCGTGAGCTTGACAGCCGTGTTTAATATGTGTATGTTTTGATTCCAGTTTTTGAGGAACCTTCTTTTCTGGAATAGTTTGTACATAGTCACGCATGCCTGATTTTCAAGTGTCCAACTCGTGATTTGGCCGGCTCATCATGGCGATGGATGTTGAAATATTATTTTCGTTCGTTCGTAATTTAGCACTCTTTTATGCCGTTGTTGTTTAAACAAAATGTTGGCGATCATTCTAGTTATTCGACCCAGACATTCAATACGTACAGTTTGCACTGTGAAGTCATTTCCTTGTCAATTATACCTGACTTTTTTTTTTAAATATATATAATTGTCGTTTATGTTTTTTTTTCTTTTTATGTCAAAAATGAAGCAGATCCTAATCAAATGTCTGGTTGAGAGCGTACACTTGACCCAGTATTTACTTTGCCCAACGCGTAAAATTATTCATGACCGATCATTAGTATACCAACACACATCGGCTTGAGAGTTTCTGTTTAAAGTAACACTATTCAATGAGGGGCGCAGTCCCGAAATAAATAATACCTTTTAGAAGCACCGACTCCTATAGTTTTAACTAGAAGCTCGAAATTAGGCAGAGTACATATGTTTTATATTTTGGATAAAAATTTTAACAGCAGAAGGGGAAATGTGAGGCGGGAAGCCACGTGGTGGATGCGATACTAACTGACCGTACAAAGCAGTGCACGATGTCAGAATTCATTTATGATGTCACAATTGTTTTGTTAGAAATTGTTACATTTCACAGAGTGACTGTACGAAGCAGTGAGCGATATCAGAATTGTTTTTGTGATGACACAATTATTGCTTTGTGACATCATTTCCCAAATGTGACCATGCACCTCAAAACGAACATAAAGTCGCACACACTGATTTTGCGTGAAGACTGAACATAAGTGAAATGGGTCAACCTAGCCGAACTTGACTTTTTCATATTTTCTGAAAGAGCGGGTCTTTTTTTACATTATGCTAAAATTTGGTATCATAAAACGGGCAGGAAAGTGTGGTTTTTTTAGCAGTTTATCTCGAACATTTTTGGTAGAATAGTGTGATTAGGTGTGTCTTTAGAATCCCTTCTTCATTTTTGAAAAACCTTGTCCACACTCTTCACTTTCAACTCTAATAACTTTTGAAAGGATAGTGCTATTGCTTTGAAAGTTGGCATTAATTATGGACAGAATGTGTTAATGAGGCATGCTTAATTTCAGCTTAATCTGATAATCCCTTCATTGTTGTTACTCTGGTGGTTTACTTCCTGTTTTTTGTCCCTTTCCTCGCACAGCCAGCACGGTGTGGTAAAGATTAAGCGCTTGAATAGACACTGTACTTCAGAGCCTCTTTTATCAGTTCACACTTTTCCTGAGTTTGCGCTTTCTTTCCAATTATTTAGATAGGTTAGGAGAGTCCATTTGATTTGAGTTATACATCATTTTAAAGCTTAAAGTCTGCTCTTTCCGAATATGGTCTTAACTAAAAATTTATGTCTGGCGACTTTTTGTTTGTTTTGAGGTGCAGGGTCACAAATAGTATGAATAAGATATTTGGGAAAATATCATAAAAAGTTACGTCAATTTCCAAATAATACGCCATGGAGTGACAAGCATGCCAACATTTTGTCATAGCTGAAAATACCTATAATCACGTGAAGCTCTTTCAACCAATCACTAGAGGGCAGATTCTTTATCCACAGTATAATAAGGTATAATGATTGATCGATGGCACTTTCGTCGCCATGGATGGTGGAGATACGTGAACGAGCGAGATTTCATCCCTTTGTTTACTCGCAAAAATGGCTATACCGCGGAATTTTTTATCAGACGACAAGTAATTAGGATCTGCTTCATCATCTTATAAAACAAATGACACTCACCGTTTTGATTGGCCATTAGCATAATTACCCACACTCGTTACCATAGAAACAGTTCAAATACCCTCAGATGATCGCCTCGGGCGTGTAAGACTGTTCCAGCAGTACCTTGTGTTTGTAATTCTTACTACTGCCCTGACTGATCTGTATTATTTGTGTACCAATGCCAGAATATTGCGAGCATCCCGAATACTTGATATCGTTTCCTAATTGGATTCAACGAGTTCAAAGTGTTCTTGTCATATGAATTCATAGCATTTACGGAACAATCCTTGTGGAATGTTAGTGTAGATAGATCTTTGTCATCATTGAACTGGCACCGCTGAATTTACTTAATCTTTAAATGAAGAAATATTAAAGAAATTGTTTAAATTATATAACTCTGCACAAAATCACACATATATTTGAAATAAGAATGCAATACTTCTTTTTTTCAGAAAAAAACATAAACTTTAATAATTATTCTATTTATGTTAGATAACATCTTGCCAGTCCAAGAATCAATAATACAGACGGTAATACAGAGCAATTTGAAAATGAACATCAAAGGTTTCAACTAAAAAAAAAAAAAAAAAAAAAAACCGATTCTTTAACTCTACCCTATGAAGTACGCTATTTTTGAGATCAATAAACATAGAAAAAGTTACGATCAAAAGACCCAGCAGCAAACTGATTAAGAAAAAAAAAACAGTTGGTGCAGGAATTGCATGGGTTTATCAATCAAACAAACGAACAAATAAACAAATTCACCACATCAACAATAGCAGAGCTTGCATAATGAGTAGTGCAGTTATTAGCTAATACTTAAACATGTCAAACTGGCTCATGTGTTTCCTGTGATACACATCGCTTTGGGTAAAATGTGTGTGTTTTCTGTTTTATACATTGTTTGTGCTGCGTCGAGGTAGATAGAAAGGAAAAAAAAAAACGGTATTTAGTATTTTATATTGTCAAGAAAATGCAAAAGCTCAGTAGCAGAAAACTGCTTCCTAACTGAAGTAATAGTAGTATATAAATGTCAATAAGATATCCTAGTATTTTGTCATCTACCAATTGTTGTTTTTGGATATAGAAGTTGACTTCGTGTTTTTACTTACATTAGCCTAGATAGTGCACTATGTAGCCGAAACAGAAGGGGGGGGGGTACTAATACAGTGCCGAAAGAGTCTTCAGCTGTGTGCTTTTAGGTATGGATAATTCGTTTCCTGAAAAAGCATGTCTCTTTTTGGAGAGACATTGAATTTGATATGTCGCAAAACCATTTTTTTTTTCAATGTTGATGGGCAACGGAATCAAATGGCATGATATCTTACTTGTATAAATGTAAAACGTGGTTGGAAAGCCTTGGTCTAACAGATAATAAGTTGTATTTACAAATAATAATTTTCCCGTTTTGAATTCTCTTACTGGTTGGTTCATTCTGCCTTGGAAAGGTTTTGTGTCAAACTTTGATAATGTCACAAGAAAGGTACTTTCAGACGTAGCAGCATAAGTAGTTTGTTAGACTGTGTCAACTGTGTAGTTTATTATGGTTAACAAACAAATGTGCGTTTTTATACAACATAGTTATTGTCAACCTTTATTTTGTGAATTCTCATTACTACAAAATGGTTCGAGTATGCTTTGCATGAGGGTCTGGGAAAAATACCTGACAGCAAAAGAGGAAATCTGTTTCCTTGAAATGTGTGCTTTAAACTTGTTCTGAACTCTAATAACTTTATAAAGAGATCAAGACATGTTATAATAGTCCTCATTTGCTGGTCAATTGCAGGCAATTATAGTATGTTGTAGTTGCATTAATGAACAGACACAAGGACCCTCGAGTGTTTATGACATGATACTTATATTTATTGATCTCCTCATTGCTTTGTTATCTTGGGAATGAGCAAACTAGTTTGTCTTTGGTTAACAGAACAAATTTCACAAATCCATCTTAAACCCAGCACGAGTAAAATAAGACCACAAAACAAATTAATATAGTGAGGATGTTCCTAGATTTTTTTTTTGTCATTTCATGCATTTGTCTTTATCCATGTCTTTACAATTATCTTGCACATAAAGTCGTAAATATCAACGCTACCGTAAAATTCAAAAGGTATGTAGATAGACAGTCACTGTAATCAATCTTCACGAAGAGAAAAGTTAAATGCTGCCCTCAACGATGTCGTAACCATATTCCGTGACCGCTTTGAAACAAGCAGCTGCTGACGTGGTACGAGAATCTACGGAAATTTTGTATGGAATAATCATGTGCATCTTTTGATATATTGCATGTTATTTCTTCTCTGTAAATTTGATTACTGTTTGTAACCCTACATGTGCGATATTTAAGAATATCTTGATGCATTGATATCCTGGTAATAAAGCTGAGGTTTGCCCTTATACATGTACGTTTAAAGCTCGTCTGACAACACGACACGAAACACATGGCGAATTTAGGCTCCTGAAATATTATAGAGAACTGACAAAAACAAGAAAAAAAAAAAAGAAAAATAGACTGAAAAAAAAAATAAAGAAAAGGAATAGTTCCTCATTGGGACAGACAGTCATCGACAGTATCACAGCATTAAGTACAAGCGTCTGATATTTTAAACATCTGTAAATCTGGGATTAAACAGGACACTTTTATGCGTTCAACAATAATAATTGTATGTGTTCCTTGTCGACTGTCAGTGGTAGACCTGGCTTAAATTACAGTCTGAATCACTCCCCTCAAAAATCAATGTCTGCAGCTTTTCTTAACTGGCAAGGGCGCTATTAATATATCTTTAAAGAGAGTAGTTTTCGTTATTTTTGCATACCATTGCTGAAGGTTTGATCTTTTGTATGTGTGTGTGTGTGTCTATATGTGCACATGCGCGTTTGTGCGTCGTGTTTGTGTGTGTGTGTGTGTATGTGTGTGTGCGCGCGCGAGATGTGTGTGGAAGTTAAAGTTGATGACTCAAAGCAAGAATGTCACAGCGTTTGAGTTCGACCAATTATGTCACGTTCACCATGGAGAGTGGACCACGCCCATTTTTTGTTTGTTTACAAGGTCCCTAAAATATCTTTGGAATTTGGGGTGTTTGTTTTTATCATCTTGTTTTTCTCCCGTTGATATTGTCGGTATTTGTGCTGCTAAAGCTCAATGGACGGCGTTCAGCAGCTGCACTAACTTTGCATGGCGTCTAGTTGGAAATGAGATTATTCAATAAATTTGCAAAGGAGGGATTCTGCCTCTGAACATACGAAGAAATATTTTGAGTACTTAACATATTATCTGGTAATATCAATTGTTCAAATGTTATTGATTGGTGTACAATGAATTGTAAAAACAAAACAAGAACAAGACGAGATGGAATCATTTTGTACGCAATGATGATATGAGTGCGATAATTGCCTATACAGACACCAGAAATATAATCTCATGTTATCTTTGCAAAGACTGAGTGAACTGTTCTGTTTATTTACCACTCGTTTCATTTGAAATGTGTCATATATGTGATTATGAATATATATATATATATATATATATATATATATATATATATATGAAGAGTTTGTTTGCAAAAACCGATAAGTCCATATTTGCCAAATGGAGATATTTGCGATTAAAGGTCAAGAAAAATAAAGAGAATAATAAGAAAATGTTTGCTTCTTTTGATCATAACTTCAAAAATGTACCTTTATATGTAGTGACCAATATATCATTTAAAAGGTATTATTTTGTACTTTATGACAGAGACCGTACTTCAAAATCTTCAAAAATGGACTTATCGGTTTTTGCAAACAAACACTTCATATATATATGTGTGTGTGTGTATAATCATATATATATATATATATATATATATATATATATATATATATATATATATATATAATCATATATATATATATATATATATATATATATAATCATATATATATATATATATATATATATATGTATATATATATATATATATATATATATATATATATATATATATATACATGTATAAAGATAAAACACAAAACTGGAACAAGGTTCATGCTGTATTCACCAACGGTTTATTTCTGTACACAATATATTTTTGAGCTAATCGCTCTTTCTCAAGTGTTGATAAGAAAGAGTGAGTAGCTCGAAAATTTGTGTACAGAAATAAACCGTTGGTGAATGCAGCATGAACATAAGACAGGCAGGAAAGTGTGTGTTTTTTTAGCAGTTTATCTCGAACATTTATGGTAGAATAGTCAGTGATTAGGTGTGTCTTTAGAATCCCTTTTTCATATCTGAAAAACCTTGTCCAAACTCTTCACTTTCAACTCTAATAACTTTTGAAAAGATAAAGCTACTGCTTTGAAAGTTGGCATTAATTATGGACAGAATGTGCTAATGAGGCATGCTTAATTTCAGTTTAATCTGATAATCCCTTCATTGTTGTTACTCTGGTGGTTTACTACCTGTTTTTTGTCCCATTCACCGCACAGCCAGCACGGTTTGGTAAAGATTAAGCGCTTGAATAGACACTGCACTTCAGAGCCTCTTTTCTCAGTTCACACTTTTCCCGAGTTTGTGCTTTCTTTCCAATATTTAGATATGTTAGGAGAGTCCATTTGATTTAAGTTATACATCATTTTAAAGCTTAAAGTCTGCTCTTTAAGAATATGGTCTTAACTAAAAATTCATGTCTGGCGACTTTTTGTTTGTTTTTGAGGTGCATAGTCACATATAATTGTTTGTGTGGGTGTGCGCGTTGGTGTGTATGTCTGTGTGTGTATGTATGTATACCTACAAGGGGGTAGTTTCCTATCCATTTAATGGCATTGCCTAGTGAACTTTATTCAAAAATACGGTGGCAATGCACTTTTCATGTTCTTACCTCTCCCTCTCCCTCTCTTGCTCTTCTCACTGTCTGTCTGTCTGTCTGTCTGTCGCTCTGTTTATTCAAAATGCTGTTTCAAACAGCTCACATTTTGCCATCGTTACGTTAATGCCACATTATAAACGTAATTGCGTGCGTGCGATTGATTGGTTTTCCATTCTATCGTACGGTCTGATCGTGTTTTTACTTCCGTATTGAAAATGTCGCAGACATAAGATACACGAGCCAGTTCTCTCGTAGTTTAATTATACAGTCTAAAATGCATATGACATCATCCGTGGAGTCGTTTGCTTTATTAGCTAGCGGTCTAACAGTCTCCAAAATCAAACAATGTTTATTAAACATAAAAACAATGCCAACCTCAGGCCTAGTTGATACTAGTAAAAAAAATAAATAGATATGGGGAAACGAATAACCTTGAGTAATCGCTAAATTGAATACCTTCACACAATATGCGAGACTAGCATAATATTTCGAGTATGAACAGACCCTGTACCAAATAGCAAAATAATGCCCATGTCATCAGGTCATTTCATACACAATTCGTTTGCTTTGTTTTAACGATGCTATTTACCTCATCTAATGTTTTTACTCTTATTTCAAAGGGATATTTCCAAACCGAAGCGTTGCGTTTGAAAGGGAAACCAGTTTTCTTTCGTTCCTTTCTTTTATTTTTATAGCTCTTTTCTGATCTATTTTCAACGAGTGCTGTTCCCTAAACCAGGTAGGCAGTTGAAATCAAAGTTTGCAAATGTTAATCGTCATGCCAATTCTTGTCGTCAACTAAAAATGACACTTTGAATAATTTTCGAAAAGCTTTGTAGAAAAGCAAGATGGTTTAGATAGTAAAGGTGAAGGGGCCTATTATGCAGAAAAAAACAAACAAAAACAAAACCCCGAGCTATTCGGTTGCAAAAAATAAAAGACTGTTTCCATGATATAATTGTCTAAAAGGTTGCTCATTTATTCGTTTCACTCTTCAGTGGTCAGAATGATCTGATGTTAGTTCTATAATATATCGCAGAATGGGGATAAAGTCTCGTGTGTGTGTGTGTGTGTGTGTGTGTGTTTTAATTTAGGGTTTTTTTGCGATTCTAGAAACAAATCAGATTCATCATACAACTACTATCAATGTAACAATAACATCGTCAACAACAATAACAACAGCAGCGTCAATTGTCGAAAATACAGCTGCATGGGCATACTATTATACACGAACACATAAATAAGTCTAAACCAGTGTACATAGCTACGTTGGGATAGTATATACATGACTGGAATGATTGAGAAGACGCGTTTCACCACGCTTGAATGCGTGTGACAACACGAAATGGATAAAAATTCAAACCGAGTCAGATCGCCACATTTGTATTCGAAGAGTATTTTTAGAATAGAATCATTGTTTGTTTTGTTTTTTTCTCTCTCTCTCTTCCTCTCTCTCTCCCGCTCTCTCACACTATCTATCTCGCTTTACTTCCCTTTAATTAAATTCATAACTCAGTTTTACATAATCTTACAATTATATTCAAAATGCTTGATCATAAATAGGGCGTATTAGACTGAGACGAGAACTACATCAGATGTAACTAAAAACAAGAAAGGAAGCGACGAAGAAAAAAACTCTTCAACAAACTTACAAACAAAAAGAACAGATGACGGCATTTAGGTTTCTCTTCGTAGCCTCTTCGAATCTCTCTTAAATAAATACATGCGACACTCCTTAACGCATTCAAATTTAGCTACAAAGTTTCCGTCAAGAACATCTTTAACGCCCGGCACGAGTGACCTTTTATATATAAGAACACCAAAGTGTGATGTCTTAGCTATTCGTCGCCATGGAAACTGGTTCTACACAACCTCACATTGGCCCGCGTTTTAATGCGCGCACCTGGTTCCAACTCAAGCTAAAACAAAAGACGGTGTAATCATCACTTCGGTATTCTATTTAGCTCTATTCTTTGCTCGCTATTTACACAAGTTATTCCTGTCATCTCAATGGCCTTTTCAGGCAGAGATAAGAGGCGTGAAACAAGTAGCATTGTTTTCAATCAATATTTAGCACATCAGAGGCATCCCAACAACGTAAAAAAAGGACGAACATACACATAATCTTTACAATATCTCTCTCTTTAGCTTTGTACAGTGTATCAAAACAGCAGTGTACTAGCCATGGATTTCTTACGCATTCTCAGTATTGGCACATTGCGTAAAAAACACAAATAATTACCACATAATACACAGATATAATTTACAAGTATGTACAAGAAAATTCCAAGTAAAACTTCACGCTCTATTGAAAAACAAAACAAAACGACATTCATTACATATCCAAAGTAGGTCATCAAGGAAAGAAAATTAATATCCTTCATTTCTGATACAATAACATTCTGATTTTTTCCCTAAATTTGAATGCAGGCTTACATTTCTTCCGATTTTACCTTTGCCTGTGTCACAAGTGTAATGACGATAACAACAAATACATTTTATTACGTCAACTGATGTTCAGACAAGACCCTTGAAACTTGCCACTTTTTCTTCTTTAAATCAATTCAAATCAATACGTGTCATGGGACAAACTATGGTCGAAATTACACCACTGAAGTAATTGTGTCTGAACTACTTTTTTTTGTGTATCTATTTGGATGTGAAAGAAAAAGTACAGAATCGCTTGAAGATGAAAATAAGAAAATATCCGAATCATTCGGATGAGTACCATTGTCAAAAAAAAAAATATGGTCACGAACAATGAAATAACAACGTCAAAACAAACACCTTAAACATTTCAAAATGTACAGTAAATCATCAAATCAAGGTAAAATCATAAGCATCGCCATCCCTAACTCTAATGAAGCGCAATGTCGCACTCGAAACTGACACCGTTTATCACGCAGTGTTACTTATCCCATGCCTTGGTCTTTCACTGATACGATATAAAACGAAACGCACTTTTAGTGGCCTGGCCAGCCCTGGAGTGAGGCATTGGTTTATCACTAATCTGCTTCTGTAAAAACATCTTATTCTGACGTGTAGCTACTTGTCTATCCTTGCCTGCTAGATATCTTTAATATTCACAACCTGAGCTAATTTGCCGTAAAACGATTTACCTCATAAGTCAGTAGGCCTAAATTGTCAACTCTGGTGTACAGCAGGTCATGCTTGGTGTCCGGGTATAACATCGAAAAAGGGTCATATTTGTTTAATCTAGCTTCTAGAAGTCGGTTCTCGCGAATCACAAAAGCACCAAAATTATAGCAGTGTCCGTCTCAAGACAATATCCGTTCGCAGCTGTTATCTACAGTACGCAAGTTTGCATGAAGTTCTACTTTGCGCATGACCAGAAAAAAAAAGAAAAAAAAGTGGGTTTTAAATTCAGTGAGGTAAGCGTCTGTGATGTAATAGTTATCCAAGCATGTAATTCTTGTAAATGGTACTTGCTATAGCAGGTACAACTGACAGCAAGCCTGTTGTTTGGCAATAGCAATAGAAAGAGATTATTAATGCATTCAATACAAAACAATGAAATCGATGTCTGCGGAAGTGTGAATACTCATCATTATTTTTTTTTTCATCTTCAAGTTCATTCTTTGCTTGAACATGAATTCCATAGATTGTTAGGTCGGACAAGCCTATGCATTATGTCGTTTTGTGAACGAGTGAAGCACCTAACCAACTGAGAAAAAACAAGAAAGGTAATTTGTGACAATGTGCACGTCAGCTAATAAACAATGAGCAGTGTTCTGCTGGATTATTGCGGGCACGACACGTCGTATACAACGAGTGCGTGCCGATAGAGGGCGTTGCCAGAGTGAAGGACACGGTCGCCGCACGCACTGCACTGAGGACTAGAGTGCATCATGGCAGAACGGCTTTATTTTGAGTTTCAGTGGGTAAGTGTTATAACGATACACTCTGTTATCCACCGTCCTATTTTTACTCTGAGCTCACAAGCCGATAAGCTAGTTGAAATCATTACAATACAAACAATGGGCCTACTATAACGATAACGATCTACGGTGTTAACTACAAGCTTTTCAAGACATGAACTCGACGCGCGAAGGTAATGATACCAGCATCTGTTGTGTAGGTCTAACCGTCACTGACATCTACATGTATTGAGAACAACGTATTCCTGTGGTGCGCGCTGTGATTTCGCACCTTCCTCGTTTCCAGGCTACCCTTAAAAGTCACGCAGGGTGTCATTTCAGCCTTCAGGACGTTACAACATCAAATACATGTTTGACAGTACTTTATTCACGCCTATTTGAGCATCGAAGGTTTTACAGTAATGGGCTTCCACCTGAGACCTGTAGCATCATTAAGTAATCAGAGCTTACATGAACTAGGCATCAAATATTCATGAAAATTGCTTCACGATATCTACGGTAGTTCCGGGGCACGACAAGTAACATACAAAAATCATTATCAAAGTGTAGGTTACCATCTGCACAGAACGAATACATGACTCTGAAAGTAGCCGCCTTCAGTTGGCCATTCTCCAAGGTGATTGCTTTTAACAACATAATGCAATAATGGAGGTTTGATATTAACTATTGCCTTATTTTAGCAGCGCCAAAATTGAACTGTTTTACCATGTATTGATGCAACAAGGATGTAAGAAATCCTATTTGCAAAGACATTTTTTTACCACTCTGTTAGAGTGACGTGACTAATTAATGTCATATAATATATGATTGCGCATTCTTTGTTTGTTTTTGTCTAGTTTGAGCTGAAGAACAAAGTGTTATGGACAGAAAAAAAAAATAGAGTAACGTACACTGAGCATTTTTTTCGAAGGATGAAACATGACTGGTATACGAGCTAAGACTATGAAGACCTCATTTGAGACTGCGTTATTTCTTCTACGTGTGGACGCCAACAAACATCAATGTCTTCTTTGCTTCTTTGTTTTCCCTTATGTAAAACAAACTCAAGAACCTTCAGGCTTGCTGTTACGCAATTAACCCTAACAGGGCCCGGGGGGGGGGGGGTAGAATCCGCCCCCCCCCCTCGACGTTTCGCGCCATAATTCTGTAACGCAAGAATGCCTCATCGCGAGGCTTCTTGACTTTCTTCGTTCAAGTATTGCGCAACTTTTGAGATAAAAATTTGCAACGTCCGCGCATACTTCTTTGAAGCCACGCCCATTTTTGTAACGGCATGTCGCCCAAAAACGGGCACAATTTTGTGATTTTATGTACATTTCCTATGGAAATCAGTGCTCTGTCATGAAAGTCATAAAAACCTGATTACTTTTACAATTTATCACTTTCATTGATTAATTTTATGCTAGTTATGGTAGAGAAGTGATCAGTGACAATTTCCAAAAAAAAAAAAGTTCAAAAACACAGAAAAAATTATACATAAATATTTCTGAAAACAATAAAATACACAAGAATTGAAATGAGTTTTGGAAGTTTTTTTGTGATGTGCAATTGTTGAATATGCTAAAACAGATTTACAGACCGAAATGTAGACTCTCAATGCTTTTAATTAGGCTAGAATACGATCTTGAGCTTAATTTGCATAATTAATTAATTGAAATTAGAAATTGATTGTTTCAACAAAAAAAATATGACACAGTCTTGTAGATTATGACGTGGGTGTCACGCATGCCAAATTTCGTTCCGATCGCACCACCGATGGCCGAGATCTCGGGGGGGGGGGGGGGGGCGGAATCCGCCCCTCCGGTTTTAGCATAGCCAAAAAAAGCCCGGTGTGATTAGGGTTAAATCAATTTCACTGCATTCATCACTTTCTTCAATTCCCGTGCTATTTTCTTTCATTTTCCATGTCAGCTGAAGAAGCGTGGAAATCAGCTGATGACACACTTACGGGCCCAGGTAAATATTTCGTTTTAAGCCCGAGTATACTCGGGACTCGTCCTCAAATGAATATAGTCAATGACAATTTTAGTCACTCACGACGATTTAAAGGCGCGTTTTGAGAAACGGATGAATATCAACGGACACCATGAAGATGATAGCTGATAAAAGTACGACACATTACGGAAACCATTTAACATGCTGCATTTGCATGAGACCTTTGGTCCTAGTATTATGAATACATTTTTTTTTCACGAACTGTGTGCCACTTTCTCAGCACAGAATGCCTAAAAACAGCGTGACATCACATTGACAACACGTTCACAAACACGTATAAAGTCGTAGACAATAAATATTTCTGTTTTTGTATGTACATATCCCAGCATAAGGAATCACTTCCAAAGAAAGCGTTGACACCTAATAAAGAGATCTTTATCTGTTATTCAGCATAGAGGGGCGAGAGGCCCCGCCTTTCGGGAAAAGCCTGTTCATAGGCAAAACCACAGCTGAAAGATGTGAAGACTCGCCCGTAAGGGGAAGTATCCGTACTGTCAGATTCCGCACATGTTGACACAAACTATATCCTTCTTTTACAATTGTTCCTTCATATTTTGGCACAGAACACTGAGAGCTGCAGCTAATATCAAGATTTCTCGATGACCTCTCATCCCAGGGCGACTTTTTGTTCTATCTTATGTGTTTTTCCTGTCTTCCTCCTTCGTAGCGAACGAACCTCAGCTTTCGACGCACTCGGCCGTGAACGGTTTCATCTCGGTGTACTGATCGGCCACGGTCGTGGAGTGATCGTGAGTGCTTCGGCGATACGAGACGGCCATGACCACTTCGGACGTCGTCGGCACGCCGCACGAGCCGTTGGTGGTGTGAAAGTGGTTGCTTCGGCGCGGCGTTCGCTTCCCGTGCTCGTCGAGACTTGCCAGCACCTTTCGTTTTACCAGTTTCCTCACCTGCCAGTTAACAAACACTGGTTAATACGCTGAAACAATTATTTGTTAACTGTAAGTTTGTTTCATAATGGTATCACGATTGAGGGCCTAGTCAAATCGTTATTCTGTAAGTGCATGTTTTAAGTATTTTGGCATACTAACAGACACAATCATCCTCGTACTGGTTTATTGAGTAAAAGTGCAATGATAATGCTTGAAATAAGCCAAATATGAAGTTTTCTTTTGAACTCCTTTAATGGCCCCATCATGTAGAATGCACATCTTATAGGATACATGAATGAAAATGTTTACATAACAGTATTTATACGCGATCGCACACACGCACAGAAGTAACGAACGATCGCAAGAAGCACACTAAAGACAGAGTCGCACGGGAAGCTTAAATGTCAACATTGTTTTTTTCTTCTCCCTCCTTCAGTGCACAAATGTTACTCGTTTGAATCTAAAGGTTATCTTGAAAGTTTCCGTGAAAAAAAAACAAACAAACCCAAAACTGAGCTACATGGTCACTTTTCAAGCAGTGGAAATCTGTTCATGACAGATACATTATCATTCACTATTTCCCATACTATGATAAACCTGTTTAGTAAACGACATATTGTACGTAGAGCGTAGCATCGTTCTTGTTCAGTTTATATAGGCTGAAGTTCTTTCTTTTTAGGGGTATGCGTTTGATCATAATCGTACAAATCAGTTAGAGATGTGCGACAATGTCTAAAATAATGCTGCCGTATTGTCTGAGTGTCGGTGAGGGTTTATATTATTGCGTCTTGTGCTCTCATAAGTATGTGTGCGTGTGTGTGTGTGTGTGTGTGCGCGCGCGCACTTGTGTGTTGGTTCATTGATATAATTCCGTGACGTTATCATGGTCGAACACAATTCGGAAAGGGGTGATGTTCTGAAGGTTCATTTAAATTTGAAAATTAGATAAGATTCGTCATTTCTCATGTTCATTATTCCGAAACACACAATATTTCAAATGCTTACAGTAGATGTTCGTTAATTCGAAAATAAAAAAAAAACTAATAAAAGTTCGGTAATCTTTACAATGCCCTAGTGGCGTTATCCCGAAGGTTCATTATTCCAAAGGTCCGTAATTCCAAAAAAAATGAAATAAGGTTCGTTATTCCGAAGGCTCGTTGAAGAGGTCGGGGGAAAAAAAGAACAAGGAGCATGCTAACGAACCTTCTGAATTACGAACCTTATTCCATTTTCGGATTAACAAAGCTTCGGAATAACGAAGCTTCGAATAAACCCTTGGAAATATCCTAATTTAAAAAGCAGTACTTCTTTGATGGAAGCATAGTTAAATGTAATATCTTACCTCGGTATTCATAAAGCAGTAGATCACAGCCACAAAAACACCCTGGAAGATATCGACAAACATGACAAAAGAAAGAATGAAAGAAACGAATGAAGATAAAAATGTCTGGGCATTGCAAAATATGCAATTTCTTCTCAAAGGGGGGAGGGGAACTTGCGATAAATATATCCAGCTTTAGACTGAACATGCCTGAAAAAAAAAAAATATGAGGCAAAACATGACATGAAGAAAATTACAATGATATACCTATCTCCCTTTCCTTTAAGCTGATACATTGTTATTCCATGAATAAAGATGAGAAATGCGTCTTCCGAAAGCGGAAAAAATGCTATGAATTGTACAGATCCTCCGCACGCTATATCACAATGACGTGAATAGAATAAATTTATACCATTACTGCATCCCTACAGACTTGTCTTACTATAATCAATGAGTTTATATTGATTGTCTTGGAAGTTTCATCCATAATATTGCATCAGATAGGCATCAATATTGTCAAATTTTGTTCCTTTTTTTTCTATAGCTTGCATAATGTAAGTCTGTCTTTAAAGAAGGAAAGAGAGAGAAACAAAAATATGAAGAAAGAAAAAGGAAGAAAGAAACAATCGCTGATTAAAAAGGTGAATAATGTTGAAGAGACTCTTTATCTCCAGGTGGGCGGGTGGGTGCGTTTTTTGCGGTGGTGTGTGCACGCATGCATGTGCCTGTGTTTTTCTCTAATAAGGAAATGCCAACTGATTGTTGTTCTGATTATAGTGCAACGTCCCTACAATTACAAATTTTCATAGATTGTCGAAAATGCACCTTTTTTTAAAAAAAGCGCTCCTTCCAATTACCGTCATAAATAAAAATCTACATAAATGAAAGATTACTAAAATTACCTAAAATAAATAAAGTGTTGTTAATGAAATGTTTATCTCTTCACCCCTTGCTGTGGTTTCTTCGTGGGCATATCTGCTTGAGTGCTTTCTTTGCCATGTTTTTTTTTTTATATAGATTATACATGTACGGAAACTACGAACTGTCAATGAAAAAAGATTACTTAATTCCCAAATCCATTTAGAATCTTTTTGTCCTTCCTGTTGATCTGTGCCGCTTTTTAAGCATGAGTGGGCTGTCAAATTTTAACATTATTAGGTCAAGTTTGAGTACTTGAACGGAATGCCAATAGAAAAGCTCACCAATAATAGCATAGTATTCTTATGGGTACGTGAAAACTTAAAGCGGTACTCCGAACCAGATAAAACATAGTCTGAAAAGAAAGAGTAAAGTCATATAATTACAACAGTGAAAATATCAAACGTCGGGGAAGACATGACATTGTGAAGTTTTGTGCTAGTTTTTGCAAAACATTTCTCGAGCAGTTGATGTGGTTATGCAAATGAGGGAGCTGATAATTACCATGACGCCATAATATTATTTCAGATTGATCGAGTAAAAAAAAAGTTAAGATTCATTTTTTTTATCAGTTACAAAAGTGTCAAACATATTGTTATTCCTGGCAGAAAAAACTTTAAAGTAATAATCGATATTAAAGATAATGTATTAAGATTTGAGCCTAAGCCATAATCGCATTAACATAACAGAACAAAAGGAAACAACGTGAAAAATACATGAGTTTATGAACAATTGCTTGCTTACGACAAGTGAGACTTCAGTGCACGATTTCTTTACTTCCTTGATCTTACTCGATATTGATCGAATTTTCTTTGTGCTTTTTTTTTAATTGGAAATTTAAACTATTTTTTTTTTTTTTTTACATCAGACTGCCTTTTTAGCTGGTTCGCAATTCCCCGTTATTATGACGTCATCTCACCTGGAATGACTGTAGGACAGCGTTAGAGGCGAGGAATGCCTTCTCTACAGCCTTGTCCGAGTTCTCCTCGCTCTGCGCATTCCAGAAGAACACGAGGTTGGTTAGCCCAAGGAGGGGGAACAGCACAGCTACCGCCTTCACCGCTTTCCTGAAGAGACAATTATGATGTTCTGGTTGATATCACAAAAGGCATGACTGCCAAATGTTCCAGTTTTCATATTTTCTTTTTCCTCCACATCTCCGCATTGATGTTTCCAACCCTTTTATCTGTGACCTGTCATAAACCATGGATTGTGTGGGTGATTTGCTTTTTTTTTTTTTCAAATATAGTGGGCCTATAGCTGGATATCAAATCTTATGTCTGTTGAATCTACTCGGCTGTAACCGGGTGGTTTGGGGCGGTTTCTGATGAAGTTACCTTTTACTTTAAGAATAATCTAAATGATTGAAAAAATATAAGTTAGGAAATATTCAATTATAAAGTTGTAAGGTTTATCGAAGTTTTGTAAATATCTTTTTTTTCCCTGTCTCAGTTTGTTTATCCTTGTGTTTGCTTTATCTTTATTTATTTTATTTTATACAAAAATATGAGTATTCATGCTCATTGGGACCCTATACAACGTCAGTTGTGACTGCGTTTTATTACATTGCTATAAAAAATGTATCAATTGTAAGGTTATATCCTCCACATTAAAGTTTGATGACGTTTGTTTTGATTTAAAGGGTTGTTGCATACTATAATATACGTTTAACATATTTGAAAAAAAAAATATCACTTGGGTGTGTGACAATAAGTGTGTCTGCCTGTGCGTTGCAATAGCTGCGTTTGTAAGTGTGTATATCTTTTTTTTTTTTAATAATCAAATAATTTAATTACCATCATGCTCATGACTAAACAAATCTAATATATGGCGAGTCAAAATGGTCTGAACATCATTGATGATTCCAATGAAAGTCAACACTATAGTCATGTGATAATACCCGATGATTATCCCGTAGTAATTCGAGTATGCTGATTATTCTCTTTACCTCATTTGATTCGTCTCCACAGTGTTGCTGGCTTGCAGCTTGGTTATGAGAATCCTGATAATATTGATCAGGAATAACGAGTTTACCTGAGGGGGAAGGAAGTTGAACAACAGAAAAAAAAATGAAACAAAAATGGGATATCATCACTGTCTGCGTGACATTGACAAAAAAAAATGGTATAATTACTATTTTAGTTGTAGTTTTGATTTGGACATTCCAGAAGACTTATATCATTTTACATCATGTAGTACATAAATTGATCTATAATTGTGAATAGATTTAGAGATTTGTGGAATTTATCGTGACCCTTGAGCGGACAAGCGAAAACCCTGAAAAAAAAAGCCAAAACACATACACTGAACAAGGATAATAGCATAGGAGGCTCACATATTCCAGTATGGCAGTGTAATCCAATAAAAATAGCACTTGCTTAGCAAGTTCACCTGCGTAGAATTTATGCATGCTCTCTTCATTTGTTCTGCTTCCGTGAACATCCAATCATATATTCTTATGTGAAGCTGCTATGTTATTATTCAAGTTCAAGTTCAAGTTCCACAATAAAATCATACAGACAAAAATCTCACTTTCTTGAGTGACAGAAACAATGTATGTAAATTCGTACAAAGAAACCAACAATAATGAGAAAAACTAATAGTATCAATACATTGCAATTGTTGCAGAAGTAACGAAAATGAAAGAATTGTCAATATTATGCACTGTGTGAAAAAAACGGAGGGACCCACTAAAAAGACAATGCTTGTAGAGTGTGGACCCCTCTTGTATTAAAAACTCGATGCAAAATTTGACTAAATATAGCAACAAAGCAGCATCTCTGTTCTCTGCTCATTGTGATCCATTATGAATTTTGAAAATATTGTTATTCCTTATCCTTATCACTATAAAGTCTAAAACTCTGTCGATGTCTGTACCCAGTATAAGAAATATAGATGTTAATATGCGAAAGTCTGAAAATCATTTCGAAGGTCTATAAACGAACACAATCAAATTGTAAGGAAAATGTACAAAACATCTTCACATACTTCATTTTCTTCTTGAAATTCGCATTCATCCCTTATAATGTGAATTATCTATGATTGTGTTGGATTTCACAGTAAGGAACGTATTAGTGGTTTCTGTCCTAAAGCCAGACTCACGATTGCTGTGAATTTCATGACTACTAATATCTTTTCGTAATCAACATGGTTGGATAATAACTGGCAGAAACTGTGAAAACAACAACCAGAACATAATGTGCTTTCTCAATGACGTACATACCCGTGCAAACAATCTATAATGAAAATAGATAATTGTTGTGCTGTGTAATACCATTATGATGCGTGCGTGGTTAATGACTGCATCAAATTTACTATTCAGGGCTTAGAATATTACAGTCTATTCTCTGTAAACTGCATGAACACTGACATGAAAAACAAAACAAAAAAAAATGAAATCGTGGACACAGATTTCTAATGATAAACGGGGAATTCAACCTGACGGTAATGACAATAAACGACGATAAATACAGAAAAATCAAAATACAGCCCCATTTATCAACCAAAGCTGTTGCTATGGCAACTGGTATAATAACTCACCACTATGGCAGCGATCGTGGGGACTCGGAGAATCCAGATGTAGGGATCTTCCAGAGGATTGACCCAGCAGTCGGACGAGCTGTGGCACGCCATCGTGATCGCCCAAGACACCACAAACACCAGAGGAGAGACTGGACATTGGAAGGAAAGGAAGAAAGCAAACGATGATTGAAAACAGGAAAAAGGAAAACGTTATACAACTTTTATGTCACCATGGATAAGTCAGTACACAGTAGATTGATGCTTATTAAAGCATTGCATGGTCAACAGATATGGAGCGGAGTTTACAGGGAACAAACTTTGTTTGACTGCTAACAACTTGGAGAAAGAGTGAAGTATGGAGATTCACGTGGATTCATTGGTTGTGATCGTCTTTCATTCTAAAGTTACTTATCGAGAAAAGATAGGTAACTGCATATTGTTGAGCATTTCTTTTTTTTTTTCATTTACACAAGACACATTTTCTCTCATAGCACAGTGTGAGAGGATGGCAGGATCTGTGTTGTGGTTAAGTAAAGCGCGGAGGCAACTTGTCGATGTATTTTAGATGTGTTATTTTGGACATAGATGGCGATTCATCAAGATCTAAAATTTTATGTACGCAATATATTTAGTTTATTAAAGGGGAAATTGAACAGTTACGATTCAAAATTAGTGATGCTAAAAAATCAATTGTGATGAGTTGGGAGGGTATTTTTCAATGAAACTTAGTCATTATGGTCCTTGATTTATGTAGATTATGGTGAAATTTATTCAAAATCGTCCGGACTTTTCCTTTAAAGACGAAAGAGTGAGAAAACGAACCGTTCCAACCCGTTTTAGCGCCTCGTTTAGCACGAGAAGGCGAGACGGTTATATTCCTCATCAACTCGCGTTCCATGTCCTTTGCTTAGAACTATATTGCCGATATGTTACAAACTCACCCACGCCATTACTTAGGAGAAATGGTCAGAATTGGACCCAACCTAGGCGTTAATTTGGCTTCGTGTCCTACACGTTTTCAAGCAAGTCACTATATCAACTTCTCGTCCTTGTCTATCATTGTCCTCGATTTATTCATCATTGTGTATTCCTTATAATGTCTTTTACTTAGTTTCAGCATCTGCTTACATAAGTATTTATTGGTAGATCTGTTCAGTCATCTCCTCCTCTCCTCCACTTTCTGTGTAATAAGTAGCAACTTGTATTGTTTCTTTTTCTTTTGCATTTCGTTTGGCTTCGACTCCTTAAGCCAAGCGGAGAAGTATTTCCATTTATAATCCTATTTTAACCGTGACTTTATATCCATTCTTTTTATAGGCTACGCAAAAATAGCATGATATAAAGGCATGCGGCACACAGGTTTTTCACTTTTAAAACCTCAGACAAATTCTTCCGGGGTAAATAAATTGATGTCTCTACAGAGTTTATACTGCCGCTTTCAAAGCATACATCAAGCGGGTACGACGGGTCATGCCAACCCCGGCACCATCTCACCAATTGCTTGAGAAATCGATTCATTTTGAAGCAAACCTTTATCCCTTTAAGTTGTTACTGACCTCGGAGAAAAACAAACAAACAAACCAGGGGCATGACAAGAATAGTACATTGGACAAAAACCGCTCGTCTTTGCGTGTTCACCGTTGCGTCTATAAAGTGCACTCTAATTCCCGTTGATAGATGCAACAACGAGTTTCGTTAACACCAATCAGACTGACAGCGTGAGTCTCTATAGTTGGGCATAGGGTCGATCCCCTTCTCTGGTGTCACGAAAAGGAAAGAGAAGAAAGGGGGGAAAGAATCAATGGCAACGGAGTCCATCCGAGATGCAGGGCCCTCCACTCCTGAATAATGCATCTGCACTTTTTTGGCTCAGAGCACTTTCCATTTGAGCAATAAACGGGAAAGTCACCTGCCAGATGCAGACACATTTGAGTCCTGGAATACAGGTTTTGCGATAGGGGGAAACCGTCTGCTATTATTGCTAGACCAAAGAGGAGGATGAGGAGGAGGGCGGCCGAGGGACGAGGAGGTGGAGGAGGCATGCAGATGATGAAATAAAGTGATGATGATAGCAACAATTTTACCGCAGGAGGAAGAGAAGGAGGAGGAGGAGGAGGAGGAGGTAGAAGAGGAGAAAGAAGACGGCTCGGGAGGTATCGAGGTTATAGAAGGAAAAGAAAGAGGATACACCTTACGATATGGGGAAGCCATCTGCTAATGTACCGTGGAATGGGGTCGACGAGAAGACGCCGCGGTAACAGGAGCGCTAGTATTATTGATATTTGTCTAATAATATTACGAGAGACAGAGAGATATAGCGAAAGAGATAGAGAGAGATGGAGAGAGAGAGAGAGAGGGAGAGAGGGGGTGAAATAACGCGAGAGAAGAGAGAAGAAAAAGAGACAGGTGGAGCGCGAGGACTGGTGTATTTAGGTGTTTTAGGGTGTTAACAGTAATGGACGTTGGAGTATCTGAAGTGGTCTTCGTTTCATTGGTAAAACCCGATATACATGTAGGATATGTAAATGCGAAAGAGAAGTTGAAGGTTTTGTTGATACATTAGAAGCATGACAGGGGAATAATATTTATAGCATAACTGGTCTTCGAAGAATTAGGGAGGATGTGAGGGGAACAAAATCGGAATAATCGGGGACAGCAGAAACTGTGATGTGGGACACAGGAAGTGCAACATGTTGCATGGCTGCTTAAATGCAGAGAGGGGGTGGGGGTATGGGACGTGGAGAAGGCAGGGAGACAGGGGAAGGAGCGAGAGGGGAGGCCTGGCGGAGATAGCACTTTAGAGCATTTATCTTCCTGACAATTATCTATGGGCGGTGATGATGAATTCAGTTCTACCCAACGTCCCTCCCCACTCGCCTAACTTGGTACAGTTAATTGATCCTTTAGATGTTGCATTAATGTCAGCTTTACATGCCCAGCTGTCTTCATGTTTCTCATGATTCGAAACTGGGCGGAGACTAATCATACTCTTTTTTTCCCTCATCGCAAGAGTTGCTCATTCGTCAACAAGATGAAGAGAAATATACCCAACCGTCTACATGGAAAACGTTTAAAAGACATGGAACCCCCCCCCCCCCCCAAATATTGAATATGGGAAGAAAAGTGAAAGAGTCGTAGTGACAAGGAATGGAAGAAGGTAAGAAAGAAAGAAAGAAGGGAGAAAGGAAGGGAGAAAGGAAGAAAAAAAAGAAGAGAAGTAAGACTTTCCTGACTGTCCGCGAATGATCAACTCACTTCCGTACCGTGGTCAATCAACAGTTTACTGTTTATATAAAGTAAGATTCGACCGGGAAAAGAGCTGAGGTGAGAAAACGTTAGTGGGGGTGTTGGAGCGTAGTGATGTAGCTACTGCATCAGTTAAAGATGCACTCTGATGGGACTCTGTTCTTAATATGCTCGATAATCTGGCGGTTGACGCCATCTTCCTAAATCCACTTGGGCCACTCTTTTATCCCCAAAGAGGAAGCAACCAACCGACGGGTTGAGGAAAAGTGTGCCATCTTATCTCAATGAATGATTCTATTTTGTTTTCGTATGCATTCGATGCATGCAGCGTCAGTGACTAAACTGTTTTGCTATTGTGGGAATCCTTTCGAGGAATTTACAGGTGTGTGTGTGTGTGTGTATTATGTTTGGTAACGTGGATGACCCTATAAAAGTTACCTCACGAGAAACGCCTACATAATTACGAGCCTTACTCGTCAACAGACTGTGTTTATTTCCTGTTACAAGTTTGAACACGAGTCTAATGATGTTACACGTAACTATTACCTTTGCGAAGCTGTAATCATTGGCTTGGGTGAAAATGGGCCACTGTTTGTTTGTTTGTTTTCATAACCATTGCCAAACATACAGCTGTACCATTGCATCTTAAACCACTAGGGACCACATCCACAATATATCACGGACGTGATGGATATTAAGTACTGCACATCTCCTTTAGATTAATAAAACAAAGTTAATCTAAACATGTTGTCGGTGGTATATTTTAGTTCTAGTTAATGCAAAGATATCTCTCATAACGAATGCCGTGAAACCCAATCGACGATTCGGGAAAACTCTCAAAGCACCATGGTCAGCATTAGACAAGAATTCCTCTCAACCTTTACACGACACTTTCAAATGTCAATTTCACCGGTTTTACGTGACTACGACGCGGATTGGGAAATTTATCTCGTTGGATTTGTACGTGCAATTTTTCCCAGTTTCCCTTCTTCTGTTTTTTTTTTTTTCTGTCTTTAGACACAATAGATGTACTCTCCTTTCCTAAACTCAGTCTATGTGAGCATTGTTAGGTGAATGCATACGTGACCCTGCATCATAAAATCAACAAAAAGTCGCCAGACATGGATTTTTAGTTGAGAGCAGATTCTTAAAGACCAGACTCTAAGCTTGAAAAATGATGTATAACTCAAATGGACTCTCCTAACCTATCTAAATACTAGAAAGAAAGCACACACTCTGGAAAAGTGTGAACTGAGAAAGGAGGCTCTGAAATACAGGGTGTATTTAAGCGCTTAATCTTTACCAAGCCGTGCTAGCTGTGCAATGAAAGGGACGACACACAGGAAGTAGACCACTGGAGCAACAACAATGAAGGAATTATGAGATCAAGCTGAAATTGAACATGTTCTACTAACATATTCTGTCCATAATTACTGCCAACTTTCAAAGCAGTAGAGTTACTCTGTCAAAAGTTATTGGACATGAAAGTGAAAAGTGTGTAAAGGATTTCAAGAAATGAAAAGGACACTCTCAGACATATCTGATCATTCTATTCTCCCCCCAAAATGGGTTGTAGAAAAACTGTGGGAAAAACACTTTCCCATTCTTGTTATAGGCATAATTTACCATTTGCAGATGAGACAAAAACCCGCAATACTGCTTTAAAATCGTTCTAAAATGTGAGTTAGGGATAGAAACAACACTGTAAAAATTTGAACCCGTATAATCAATGTTAAGTATTGTTAAGTACACAAAATGTGAACAATAGTTATAATAAAAATGTTTCCAGACTAAACCGTCTACAGTTATGGTTTATTGAGAAACACACTCATATCTCCTTATATTTTAGGCTTTACTGCAAAAATTTTATATGGTAGGATGTTTTGTGATACAACAGACCTACTCTTATGTATCAAATGTGATATCTTGAACATTTTTGAAATCACTGCTCCCAAAGGTAAACTGAACCTTTATGATCCCAAACTTACAAATAATGTAGAAGAAGGATAGTTCTTTCAGAAAACGTGAAAAACTCAAGATTGACTTGTTGACCCATTTCATATTTTTGGAGTCCTCACGTAAAATCAAGGGGTGCGACACTTTGTTCGTTTTGTGATGCACGGTCACTATAGTCTCGTAAAATAGCAGAAAATGAACCGTAATAAAAAAGAACAATTAATGAAGATTCCATTGTGTCCTATTGTTTGTAATGCTGTCTGGTTTTCTTTTTCGCAAAACGTCACAAAATTTCGCGCGGTCAAGGAAAAGTGTTTCCAAACATGGTAACTGAAATCATACCTAATTGCACCTCAGATTGAAAAAAAAATAGCAAAAAAAAAAACACACACACCCTTGCAACCCCCCCCCCCACAAAAAAAAAACCCAACAACACACACACACACACACAAAAAAAACCACAAAACACAACACACTAGCACCATATCACTCGAGAATACGCCCCCTTTTGTATCGAATATACCGGTTGGTATTTTTAAGTAATGTATTTTCACTGGGAGTCTTTAGTATCTAGGTTTCTCCCTCCATCACAGAGAAGTCTCTAGTTTTGTTATTCTAAAGAAAAGTCTGAACTACCCACTTCTGCAATATGCCAGCTTATGAAAGGAATCTGATTTTTAGGGTCGCGAAAGGGACGTCTGAACTTTAAAGACGTGTATCACCTATGAACGTAAGCTAGAAGCACAGATGGGGAATTCCATACATTAAGAGAAAGGATAAATAAAGGAAGAAGGAATGAAAGGAGAGTTGAGGGAGAGAAGGGGGAGGAAGAGAGGATGGAAGATAGGCAGGCACGAAAGGTATCTCGTGGTTTTCGTAGAGCAGAAAAAGAAGCTTGAAACCGCATGGTTAGATGTCTTTGCACATTTTTCGTGTTGTTCTGTGCGTCCATCCCCCCCCCCTCCTTTTTCCCCGAGGGAAAATGTGCGGGACTGCCCCTTCAACATCCTTGAGTATCGAAATAAAAGAAGGTGATTTGTCAACGTCAATTTTGACGTGTATTCCCGCGGTATCCGGCATACATCTTTGACTCCGATATCTGTGACCTGTTGTTGTTGCTTTTTCCATAATATTCCAAATAAAAGGTATGTTCAGTGTTTGCCCCCCCCCCCTTCCCGTCACTCTCTATCTACTTTCTTCCTCCCAATCTCTCTCCCTCTTATCCTCCTGTCTCCTCTCTTTCCACCCGTCTCTCGTAATCCTCCACAAATCTGCAATCATTATCGATGTCTTGCCAACGCGATATACAACTGCTAACGTTGGTTCGCTTGCACACGTTCTGATGGTCAATAACCCTTAAAAAATCATACACTTGCACTTCTATCATTATCAATGCCAATAATATTATGTTGATCTTCGCTACTTTGGAGTGTTGTCATTGTGGATTTATTGATTTATTCCTATATCTCTTTATTCCTATTCCTACCATATTTGCCCCTCTCATTTCTTTAATGTTTTTCTTTGTTGATACCTGCTTAGCAAGTCTTAGACCTATAATCCAATACTTGTACCAGTATAATTCTAAGAAATCAGAGGGCAGTAAGAGTATTTCAAAACACTTCGCAAAATTTCGCCTGGAACGATGTGACCTTCTTATCACACCTTCGTATTATTGGTTCGTATGTGTTTCTTATTTAGTTGCTGTGCTGTTGTCTGTAGAAAAAAAAATAACTAAAGCTTGTTGTCACTAAAAGCAAAGATTGATATTTAACGTTACAATGTAGGTCAGGTTACACACACACACACACACAAAAAAAAAAATGTGTATCAATTTAATATTTGATATAGGAGTGGTTTCTAGGGAGCTTAGAGTGTGTTCCTGCGGTAAGGGATACAATAGATGGATTTGAGTTCGCTCGGGAGCAGCCGCGCAGCAAACAAATAATATTGTTGTTTTATGAATAGTCATGTTACTGTGGCGTTTTGATATTATGCAATTCTCCACCCCCCCCCCTCTCTCTCTCTCTCTCTCGTAACGGGATTTCATACACATAGTGATATGTGAGAAGTAGTTTGCTCTATCCATAAAGAAAAAAAAACACTGCTGATCGAAAATTTGTTTGTGGCAACTCGAATGGCACTATTCACGCACAGAACACTGCATCATCAATCATCCTAACCGCTTATTTTGTCTAGGGTTACAAATAAACGAGGTACGAGGGCATTTAGTCTTCTGAAATGGCAAACATACAGAGTACCATGTCCATATCAATTATAAATCAGCCACAATTTAAGCTGCGTTTACACCAAATCCGGCACGGGTCATGAAACGGGGTTTTTGCTAAGGTGTGCCAAAAGGAACCATATCTGGTTCTGTTAAAAAAAAAGAGAGAAATATCAGTAATTACGTACAAAGTCGCCAAAATGTTATTCTTCTGTCAAGATCAAGAGCAACAAAATCAACAGTAAAAGATTAATTTTGTAACAAAATCATTAGTGGGGAAGTGATATTGTAACAGAACCACTATGGTTACTTTTGGCGTACCATAGCAAAAACCCGACCCATTGCCCTACCGTACTCGGGTGTAAACGGACCTTTATAGGGACAATTGCGGTCAGAACTATTTCAAAATCACGGGTGACTCTGCCGTTAAGCAGTATCATGTTGGTATTGCAGTCTCGCGGTCCTGGCGGGGTTAAATTAGAATGAAACGAAAATATATATACTTTGCAATGAGTGAATTCACCAATATCAGAGGACACATAAGCGAAATTTGACGAAAATCGGACAATCCGTTAGAAAATTATGATTTTTTTTTTTCCAGAAAGTTGTGGTTCAACCACTGCTTGCTGAAAGAGCTATCACATTTCGTGACATGACGTGTTGACAACATGACACAAAGAAAATGTCAAGACAGCTTTCCAAAATTTCATTTGTTATTAAAGATAAACATTCCCTCCACTTTTTACTGGCAGAAGTAAGTCAAGTGCTTTCATTGTGCTAGAAATGAACATAATTATATGTTGAAACTTTTTTCATAATTTTATTTTTTATTTATTTATTTATTTTTTATATCGTCGCGCATACATACGTTACAACATAAGTGTCGTAATTTCCTCATCTGGAGATGGCGCACCGTATGGAGCGCCAAGTGTCGCATAGTCTATTTCGTTCATCGACGAAATGGCCATTTCGTTACGAAATAGACCATGAGACACTTGGCACCCCATAGCACCGAGGCTTTACAAATGTGTAACGGAGAGTCAGATTTTCTTCAAACTGAATTCACTGATGTGTTCTTCTAATATTTCTGAATCTTCGAGAGAGGGATTCATCGGATCGTAAAAAGCTCGCCTTACCCCAGCCAATGGCCATGTAGATCTTGAAGTTGGACTCGGTGCTGAAGACTGCCACGGCTATCCGGCTGGTGAGGTAGAGCCCCTCCACGAACATCCAGTAGATGTTGGCCATACTGAAGTACTCGAGGAGGACCAGAACAAGTCGACAAACTCCAGGCTGTGTGAGGGTAATGTTAGAGATAACGAGGATGATTATAATGGCGACAACTCGTCAGCAGGACTTGCCCACATAAATAATAATACAGAAAACGGTGTAGATTCAACACTGTGCTACTTACAGTACTACTACTTCTACTACTGCTATACTACTATTATCGTTATGAATACTACACCTTTTACTACTATTACTATACTATAAATTGATTACTACTTCTACTACTACTTCTCTGCCGTTTTTCCTGTCATTTGCATTGTATTAATAATATAATTGATACAACAAAATGAATGCAAATGACAAGAAAAAAAAAAACCGGCATTGATAATTATCGTCTTGTGCCCAGAAAAAACAAGGGGAACGCACTCGAGGAAAAGAAAGGAGTATTAATGGGTGCACGTCACGAGTTCGACACCTACGAATCATGCAACTCGAGATTCACACGGCCAATGAGTTCGACATAAGCAAACAAAACCGACGAGACCAACACATTATAAAGCTGTTGTAATGTCGAACTCGGGGCTTGTTTTACTTAGTGTCGAAAACCATGAGCTGTATGACTCGTGGGCTGTACGGGCAATGGACCTTTTTTTTTTCTTTTTTTTTTCATTCATGTCGAACTCGTGGGCTGTATGACTCGTGGGTGTTCGTCTCGTGGGATCACTCCAGTATCACGAGCAATGTGCTCTTATTTCAAGTGGAAAGTATGGTAAAAAAAATACACTGTTCTCACATTATTTTTCAAAGAAAGACAGCTCAGATCTAAATACAGACAGATCGTACTGTCTATCATGAATATGGACATGTAATTTAAGAACAAGAAGGGATATCTGGAAGTATTTCAAAACGTCCCAAATAACAATTTGACGAAGATCACAACTAAAGCTGCTGACTGTAAGCAATGCAATTGTGATCTTCAGTCAGCCACTGTGAATGTGGTAGTAAGTTTGTGTCAGTCCAGAGAGATGAAAAAGTATAGAATTCAAGATTAGAACAGTGAAGCTCTACTCATTCACTTGAAAAAGTCAACAGCAATGCGCTTACAGAGTGTATCTTACTGCAACTAAACAGACTTGTTCAGATCTTTCAAAACTCGTTTGAGATTCTTCACCATAGCTCAAAAATCGAGGCATCGAAACGTTTCTTATTCATTTTGCCTTCCAGGATACTCGAAATGGAGTACTTGAGCTTTTTCTGAGAAGTGTTTCCCACTTTATAGTCCTCGTGAAGGACCGACTTATCACACGGCAATGCTATTCTTCCGTCAACCATGATTCTCCACGTGTCATTCCTAAAATGGCGAGCCCCCTCCTCTCCCCCCCCCCCCCATTTTCAAAAGATAATCTACGTGTTGTGGTTGCAAATTACTACAACGGCTCTTAATAAGAAGCGAACTTTTGGGCCGTTGGAGTGACACGAGGAGACTGGTGGCGGTTTATTCAACATTTGATGACTCTTCATTTTGTATTCGAGAGTCTCGAAAAGCCTCACGCTGTACTCTCCGAGGGACCTTAAGAATGCAGAATGCAGAGAGGTCTCCGAAAGAGAAGAGAAAGACAGTATACAGTGATGATAGACTTTAAAGGTATTGTTTACCATTAGGAGAGGTGATTTTAAAAATGTTCGAGTTATCACATTGGGTGCTGTTCGTTATTCCGAAGGTTCGTTAATCCGAAACACACAAAGTTCCTATACCTAGAGATTCGTTAATCCGAAAATGAAAAAGGGTTCGTTAATCCGAACATTTGTGGCGTTATTCCGAAGGTTCGTTATTCCGAAGGTTCGTTAAACCGAAAATGAAATAAGGTTTGCTATTCCGAAGGCTCGTTTATCCGAAAATGAAATAAGGTTCGTTACTCCGAAGGTTCGCTAATCCGAAACTGAAATAGGGTTCGTTATTCCGAAGGTTCGTTGATCCGAAGTGATATAGGGTCCGGAACGAATCTTCGGAAAAATGAGCTTTGTTTCATTTTCGGATGAACGAACCCTCGGAATAACAAACCTTATTTCATTTTCGGATTAATGAACCTTCGGAATAACAAACCCTATTTCATTTTCGGATTAACAAGCCTTCGGAATAACGAATCTTTGGAATAACGAACCTTCGGAATAACGAACCTTCGAACTAAAGAACCTTCGGAATAACGAACCTTTGGAACAACGAGCTGTAACTATCTCATTTGTTGCATATGTGCAGGTCAGTTGTATCACAAAACATTATACCATATAACAATTTTGCAACAAAGTCTAAAATATAAGGAGATATCACTATTTTTTCTCACTAAACCACAACTGTAGACGATTTAGTCTAGAAAGAATTTTATTATAACTATTGTTCACATTTTGTATATTAACAATACCTAACATTGATTGTACTGATTAACTATTTTACATTGGTTGTTTCTATCCCTAACTCACAATTCAGAACTATTTTGAAGCTCTGAAGCTGGGTTTTTGTTTCATCTGCAAATGGTAAACAATGCCTTTCATCAAAACAATTCCAAACTGTTTGTGACCGTGCATCATACAACCAATAAAAGTCGGATGCACCGATTTTTGGATGAGGACGCAAAATAGGTGTGAAGGGTCAAGCTATCTTGAGTTTTTCCTATCATAAAATAGCCATTCTTCTTCTACATTATTCTACAGTTTGGGATCATGAAATAAATAGGAAAGTGTGTTTTCAGCAGTTTTATACAACACTTTTTTTTTGTAGAATTGTGTGATTAAAATAATATGTGTCTCTGAGTCCTCCTTTCATTAAACTTTGTAGAAACCTTTTACACACTTTTCACTTTCAAAACTGGAATAAGTTTTGAAAGGATGGTGCAACTGCTTTGAAAATTAGTATGAGCCATGAATACAATGTGTTCATAGCGTGATTAATGTCAGCTTTATAGTATGATCCTTCATTTTTGTTGCTACAAAATTGGACATACCGGTTTTTGTCATATTCATTGCACAGGGCATGGCTTGGTAAGCTTAAACGTTTGAACCCTGTACTTCAGAGCTTATTTTCTCAGTACACACTGTTCCAGAGTTTGTGCTTTCTTTTCAGTATTTAGATAGGTTAGCTAAGAGAGTTCATTATTTTGAATTCAGTTATACATCATTTTAAAGCCTAAAGTCTGCTCTTTCAGAATCTATCTTTAATTAAAAATCCATGTATGGTGACCTTTTTTGTTGGTTTTGTGATGCAGGGTAACATAGGGACTACCACATACACCTTTTATATAACATGTCTATTAGTATACCTCTATAAAACGGGTGTACGTCACGAGACCGACACCCACGAATTATACAGCCCACAAGTCATACAGCTCACAATTCATACAGCCCACGAGTCATACAACTCACAAGTCATACAGCCCACTAGTTATACAGCCCACGAGTTCGACACTGGGTAAATAAAGCACGTCACGAGACCGACACCCACGAATTATACAGCCCAAAAGTCATACAGCTCACAAGTCTTATACAGCCCGAATTATACAGCCCACAAGTCATACAGCTCACAAGTCATACAGCCCACGAGTCATACAGCTCACAAGTCATATAGCCCATTAGTTATACAGATTACAGCTCACGAGTTCGACACTGGGTAAATAAAGCACGTCACGAGACCGACACCCACGAGTTATACAGCCCACAAGTCATACAGCTCACAAGTCGTACAGCTCACTAGTTATACAGCCCACGAGTTTGACACTGGGTAAATAAAGCCCACTAGTTTGACATCAAGTAAAATAAGCCCATGAGTTCGACACTACACACAAAAGGATCATGAGACCGACACTATGCAAACAAAGCCCACGAGACCGACACTACGCTCAAAAGGCTCACGAGACCGACACTAGGCAAACAAAGCTCACGAGACCGACACTAGCCAAAAGAGGCTCACGAGACCTGCACTAGGAAAAGAAGGCCCACGAGACCGACGGAATGAACAGCGCCACCTATAGACCAATTAATTGTATAGGGTGTCCAGATAATGGCATAAGGAAGATATGAGAGATGGAAAAGGAAAGTTGCTAGGGGATTACCCAGTCAATTGCCCTCCCTCGCCCCCTGAACTGTTCAAGATTTTTATTTGTGTTTGCGTGTTTGATTGTTTGTGAAAAAATAAACAAAATTCAGTAAAAGTTCATGAGATGTTTCAACATTAATTTCGAAAATGCCAAAACACCCTCGTTTGCCTTTCCGCAAAAATATTATACCGGTACACAACTGCTTAGAAATAAAATGAAACAAAATACTATGATGCGGACATTCAGATCAACTAAACAGAATAATACCCAGATGTGAAATGAAGTTTACAGGAAAAAAAATCACAAAATGCTTAATGTTGCAGCGCACACTTGCTTTGCATGATATGGAAGGGGAGTAGTCATCTGCAAAGCTGGTGATTTAGTATAAATTCGCAGAAATGAAATGTAATCGTCTATTCTGATATCAAGGTATCGTTAAGGATTCGGAAAAAAGAACATGCATCCATGAAAACACCCATTCTATTTCATGAAAATTGTACCGTTTTGAGGAGAATGATTTTACAAATACAAGCCACAAATCGAGGTGAATCGCTGCGACATGAAGCATTTTCATCCTTTGAAATGTCATACATTACAGTTACAGAAAAAACAAATAAACTGAACTCTAAGCAGGCGGGTAAAGAAGGGGGATTTAGATTATCTAATAAGGAATACTTAACTAGAGAAACGAGAAAAAAAAAAGGACGAAAAAAAAGAAAACAAACTTATATCCTGTCCACCGTCTATCTAGAAATTGGGAAGGCCTATTAAAAATATTGAAATAAAGGCCAATTAAAAACAGCACGATGGCATCTAAAATCGAACCATACATCATTCTTGTCCTCTACTATTTTTCATACATTTTTTTTTTTGGGGGGGGGATCCCATGAAGAGGACAATTTCATTTAAAAAATTAGATAAATTGGTAACAATTTCGCTCACTGTAGCGTGACAGAACTGCCCTCTAGAAGCCACACGTGTAGAAATACATACTTAGCGATGTCGTTGATATGTAGATAGTGCTGTTCAATTAGTTACAATCTCTCGCTCGATAGCGTTACGAAATTGCACCCGCAAGTATGTAATTTTCCCCTTCATGGAACACCCTGTACAGGCAATTGACATATAGATGGCGCTGTTCATCCTGTCGGTCTCGTGAGCATTCTTTACCTAGTGTCGGTCTCGTGAGCCTTTTTTGCCTAGTGTCAGCCTCTTGAGCCTTCTTTGCCTAGTGTCGGTCTCTTGAGCCTCTTTTGCGTACTGTCGGTCTCGTGGGCTTTCTTTGCTTAGTGTCGGTCTCGTGGGATGACCCCTATAAAACCCCTTATGACTTGACTCATTGCCTAGATCTATGGGATTTTTCTTTTGTAATGTTAATGCAATTGAACATTGCAGTCATGACAAAGGCAAAAAAAAAATATATATATATATATATATATATATATATATATATATATATATATATATACATTATTATAATAGCACCTATCCTTGGTTTCTAGAGGAACGATAGATATCTCCAGTGTTGCCGAGAAAAAAAAAAAAACTAAAAAAAAAGTATCTGCTGAGTTCGTAAAGATGAAAAATAGGTAACACAATAAAACAAATTGACTGCTATTTTCTAATCCCTTTGATACCTCTGGGAATGTGAATTGCCGATGTACGAAAGATATCTCGGGGTATTTGTACTACGATGGCGTTATCTTATCTATTCTGTGCCCTACCGGGGAAGTATGTGACTGCCCCAGCAAAGCTTGCCCTTTGCTGATAACGTGCAGTGCTTTTGCTTTGAAGTCGACGTCAATGCTTTTAAGGTTTCGCGCTCAGGGGACGCCCTCGAAATGTATCGGTGGCTCTCCGAGGGGCCCCCAGGCATGACCGATGCGCCCACACTCCGTGTAACCGTAAAACAAGGTGATCCGCTGCTTTCTGGTGCACACCCGTTGCTTTTTTTTTTCTTCCAAACGGTATGCATTTATTGTGCAATTGAATATAGTTGTCTCGCAACAAATTCTTGCCCAGCTGCTTTCATAAATTCGAAATTACAAGGTCAAAAAAGGGACAGACACATTCACAGACACACACGCACAGACCCACCCACACAATAGTAGATTTATTTGCCTTCCAGCAAGCTACCCCTCATTACCCCCCCCCCCCACAAAAAAAAACTACATGTACAGAAGTCTAACTATGCAATGCTTCGTAACTTAATCATGAATACGTTTCCCTTTTTTCTCCTTTTTTTAAGGGTTTGCATTTGCATTAATTGCATGATTAAGACATGATTAACTGCATGTATATCTGCTACCAGGCTGAACAAAACGTCCATTAGGAAACAAAAGAAACCCAACACGTAGAGCATCGTTATATATGAAGAAGTCGAATCGATCATATTCATGCTCAATTTCTCGAGAATGAGTGCCCTTTTTGCGTCTACCTGTGATGGTATGATTATGGTCAAACAATCGGGGCAGATACAAATGGGAGATGATCGATCGATTTCTCCCCGTTGATGGCGACCTCACATTGAAGCAGAGAATGAAATTACATTCGTACCTTCTGAAGAGCAGTACATTACTGTTAGAGGAGGCTTCTTGAAGAATAATTATGGCTATTTAGGAACGAGGATACGACGACGAAAAAAAGAAGAAGACGAAGAAGAAATGAAGAAAAAGAAGAAGAAAAAAAAAAGAAAAAGATGAAGATGAAAGCGAAGAGAAGAACAGAAGAAGAAAAATAAGAAGATAAAGAAGAAGAGAAGAAAAATATGAGAAAAGAAGAACAAGCAGGAGAAGGTGAAGAAGAAATGAAGAAGAAAAAAGAAGAAAAAGAAGAAGAACAAGCAGGAGGAAAAGAAGAAGAGAGGAAGAGGTAGAAGACGAAGGGGAAGAAGAAGAAGAAGAAGAAGAAGAAGAAGAAGAAGAAGATGAAGAAGAGATGAAGAGGAAGAAGAAGAGGACTTTTTTACTTTCAAAAATGGTACCTTATCTATATCACACCTGCGCACTCTATACATCGGTGCATACCTATATTCATACATTCAAAAAAGGGACATCAAATTAACCGGAAGAAGAAGAAAAAGAAGAGGAATACAAGAACAAAAGAGAGAAAGAAAAAGAAAAGAAAGGAAGGAGGGAAGGAAGGAACAAAGACAGGGAGAGAGAGAGAGAGAGAGAGAGTGCATAATGTGTACCCATGAGTGGCCAACCGGGCATGACAATCAATTTCACACCTTTTGACAACACCCCTAGAGGATTTCTACCCATCTCCCTCATGCATGAGAAGAAGCGAAAGACAGAAAGGAGTGGGAGAGAAGGGGAAAAGAAGGCGATTTATTGTCACTCACATGACAGATCGCAGACGGGGACAGCGAAATCTCATAGCATGCTGCAAATGGAATGACACGATGAAGGCAAAAAAAAAAAAAAAAAAAAATGTACGAAGACGGAGACAAAGGAAGCAAGGAGAAAGGTAAGAAAAAACAACAACAGGAGGAAAACACATACATAATACATCCTACTCATTTGAAAAAGGCAAAAACGAAAACTGCGCCACAAACATGAAAGTCATCGCTCGCTCTCTTTCTCTCTCTCTCTCTTTGTGTGTGTGTGTGTGTGTGTGTGTGTGTGTGTGTTTTACTGGTGATTTGTTTATATAAATCGCATACGATGTGTGAGGTTAATCAGGTGCTCATACAAAATGTAAGGTCAATGGACTATAGCAACTTGGAATGATTGGCAAGTACTGTATACGACATACATCGTTCTTTAATACATGCCTTCTAGCCCATCAACCTTCTGTACTCTTCTGTTCTAAGGCACCTCCGTAACTTGCTGCATTTTGTTGTTGTTTTTTTTCCTTCTTTTTGCTATCAGAGTACTGCACGCACAGGGACATGCGATGTATACATTTTGTAGTTCTCTGCTCAGGGTGGGGAGAACGCTCTCTCACGTGGGCTCAGGGAAGGGAAACCGCACCACACGTGACACTAATTAAATTCGTCCAACCGAAAGCCATCTGACACGTCTTTAAATGTATGCATTCTTCAATGAAAAGATTTGAAACAAACACAACAAGAAAGGCACTGTCTGTTCAAGTTATAGTCTTTATAGCCAGTCGTTTCCTTGCAAAATATGAATATGTAAACCCGTCCCATAGGGGGTTATCCCACGAGGCATACGCTCACGAATCATACACCCACGAGTCATACAGCCCACGAGTCATACATCGTACAAATTAGACGCCAAGTTAAATAGGCCGACTAGCTAGGCAATTTCAAAGTAAAACACGCCCACGAGCTAAACACCAGACAAAGGCTTAAGACCTCGATAGGCCTTATTCATCTAATGTCGAGCTCGTACACATGTTCTGTATGACTCATTCTGTATGAGTCATGAGCTGTTTAACTCGTGGGCTGTATGTTTCACTATGTTCTATTTACCTTATTCTCTGTTATCAAAGGAAGTGAAACATGTTTTGTCTAGAAATGAAATAAACTTTGAATTGAATTAAAAATTTCGTGGGCAGTATGACTCGTGTGCTGTATAACTCGTAGGTGTCTATCTCGTGACGTGCACGCCCCCCCCCCCCCCAACCCAGCCGTGTCAGAAGGCACATTATGTAGGTCTACCCCTGGGTCTACTTATCTAATATCTAGCTCGTGGTCTGTATGGCTCATGAGCTGTATAACTCGTAGGCTGTGTTATTCGTAGGCAGAATAATTCGTGCACTGTATAACTCGTGGGTGTCTATCTCGTGACGTGCATCCCAGCCGTGCCAGAAAGCACAATGGATTATTTAAAAGCACGTTGCTACTCACGATCTTGTAGAGTGATAACTCGCTGGACGAGTAATCTGTGGTGAGGAGCGGCTGGAGGTGAATGATCATGCAGACGTAGCGAAGGATGAACGACACTACGAGGTGCTTGTGGATGGCGATCCGAGTGCACTGCAGAGCCCTAGAGGGTCAACATGGTCAAGGGTTAACGGTTAAGAACATGAAGAATTCTATTGTAACGTAAATATGATGATGATGATAATGATACTGTAGTGATATCAATGATGATAACGCAAGAGATCATGATGCCATTAGTAGCAACAGTAACAACGACAAATCCAAGGAATGCCTTCAAACAAGCAGAAAAAAAAGAAAAGAAAAGAAGAACAATAATAATATTAACAACAAACAAGACAAAATGTACACCGTGAAATGAAGGCAAACACGTTGTTCTCACAAGTTAGACCGTTGTAGTAGTGTGTGGTTAAACTGCTCAACGGTATGAACATCATTGATTTAAAGGGAGGTGTAAACAAAAATTTTCTAGTATGTATAGGGCTAGTCATAATCATAATTACACAATATTTTCAAAATAATATTAATTTCAATTCACCAGGATTTAAAGCATCTGATTTATTTTTCTTCTTCTATCACATTATTCATCTAGGATATTTTCACCTTGTACGGAACTCCCACGGAACTCCCTCCCATCTTGGTGAACTGGAACACTTCAGAGGTTTGCTCAAGACTCACATTTTGTTGCCAGACATATCTCTTCTACATATCTGCGTCCTTGAATGATTTTTTTTAATGTTTTTGTTTTTAACAGAAGGGCGCCATAAATATAGTGTAAAATCATCATCATCATCATCATCATCATCATCATCATCATTCATCATCCTATCACCATCATCATCACCATCATCATCGCCATCTTCATCATCATCGCCATCTTCATCATCACCATCATCATTATCACCATCATTATCATCATCATCATTATCATCATCATCATAATTATCATCATCACCATCATTATCATCATCATCATCGCCATCATCATCATCTCCATCATCATCGTCATCATCGCCATCACCATCATCAGCACCATCACCATCATCTTCAGCAGCGGCAAAAGCAGCATCACCAACTTCATCATCATCATCATCATCATCATCATCATCCATCATCATCATCATCATCATCCGTCATCATCATCATCATCATCATCATCCATCATCGTCATCATCATCATCATCCATCATCATCATCAGCAGCAGCAGCAGCAGCACCATCACCATCATCTTCAGCAGCGGCAAAAGCAGCATCACCAACTTCATCATCATCATCATCATCCATCATCATCATCATCATCATCATCATCCATCACCATCATCATCATCCTCATCCATCATCATCATTATCATCATCTTCATCATCATCATCATCCATCATCATCATCATCTAGTCCACACAAGCTATCATTCCCAGGATACCACGCCCAATATTATAGTTTCCATAAAGCACGCATGACTTACTTGAAGTAGCAGAAGATGAACAGCGTGATGGAGAGGAACACGAGGGAGAGAGTCAACCCTACCAGGTAGACATAGCGGAGGGCCAGGTGGAACGCTGGGGGAGCCGGCACGGAAGGCGCCACGTTCTGTTGTAAAAAAAAAAAAAAAAAAAGGCCGGTGAGTCCGTATCCGAATAATTATAGAATGTATCTTCATCCAATCGTCTACCTTCTGTGAGAGCATTCACTGGTTTTAGAATTGATATGTTTGTTGGTGTTTTATAAATCGTAGCAACTTAATTGCGTTTATATAATTCATCCTCGAAGTTAGGCTTGTCACAATTTTGCAAGATAGTATCGATTATCATATTGCAGTATACACAAACAGTTTCAATGCAAAAACATGTATATCCATTGTTATTAAATTGAGATATTCAAAATTAAAGCCGCTTAAAAAGAGCAAAGAAAGAATAAGTGTCAATGTATCTTCAAAAAAATCTCTGAATATAAATGACTTGGATTTAAGAAAAGAAAATGAAAATGGAATTTATCTTTTTTGTATAATAATACAGTGTATATTATCATAAAGATAAATATATGCAGTCTTTAAGGGAAAAAAATTCAGTCCAAAAATAAGTTAGTCTAATAACAAAGAGTAAAATCTTACGAGTTCAAAGGTAAAAATTTGACTAAAATCGAATGAAAAATAAGGAAGTTGTGAAATTTTGAAATTTTGCTAATTTCTGCAATTTGCCAATTGCATATTCAGATTGACCGTTCAAGAACTGTTTCCTTAAAAATTAGCGAAACTTTAAAATGCCAGACTTCCTCATTTTCATCCTATTTCTAGAAAAATTTTACCTTTGAACTCGTAGTATTTTACTCTTACTCATCATACTTATTTATTTTCGACTGGATATCTCCTTTACTTTGCAGGAATAATTGGATGCCGCTTATTCATAAACCAAATCACTTAGACAAGGCTCGACACTACCGGTGGCCCGGTGGCCCGCGGGCCACCAAAAAAGAAAGTCGGGCCACCAAATTTCAAAAAAGGGCAAATTTGGTGGCCCGCCTTGGGCCACCAATTTTTTTTTTGAAAAGTACGTCAATAAATTCGTAACTTTTTGCGCCGGAAATTAGCAGTTAAATTTGTTTAAAGGATGAAAAGGACTGAATGAGTGCCTGAGAGTGTAGTGAGTGTTGCGAATTTGTTGAGGTTTATTTATGAGTAGATATGTCCAACTTACAATTCTTACTATAATAAAACTTAAATATTTGACTCATTTAAAAAAAAGGACTTTTAATGTTTTTTATTGTTTTTTTTTCGGGCCACCAAAAATATGAAAATGAGGATTTTGGTGGCCCCATCGGACCACCAAACAAAACAGTTAGTGTGGAGCCCTGACTTAGAAATACATGAAATAAAACAAAAACAAAAACAAAAACAAAACAAAGTGGCTTCGTTAATGTATAGTTTATGCTCGGAAATGAAGATGTCTCATGACAAAATAATGACAGACATAGAATAATCATCATCTTTCAGAGACCCATTGTAACCAACGTTTAATGTCACTGCAGAACCGTGTGGTGCAAAGTAGCACACCCTCTCACTACACACACACACACACACACACACACTCACACACACACACACACACACACACACACACACACACACACACAAACCCCAACCTTTCTTTGTTTTTAAGATACGCACACCCCTGGGAGAATCGACTTCCATCTTCCAATCAAAAATTGTCGACAGTTAACGGGCGAAGTCAAAATACGCACTGTTTACCATCATAACCCTTGGGCACACCAAAGTCGAAAGTAATCAACTCACCGGTCCGTCTGGGTGGACCCAGCAATCGTTGTAGTGGGTAAACGCCGCCCATTCACCGTTCTCGAGACAAAATCGAGTTACATGAAAAGCTGGAAGAGAAATAAAGGGAAAAAAAGATATATAGTAAGAAGATGAGTGATACAGGAAGAGAGGGGACTGTGTGAGAGACTCTAGGCACACAGGACGTTTGAGAGAACATTCATTTGTATATGTTTGTATTAGAGAATGGAATAATTTGCCATTGAGAATTAGGTCAGCCTCAACACTATCCAACTTTAAACGTACATGTCGCATCTATCTTGAGGGAAATTTGTAAAACATGAATTGATCAGGGAAGCTGAATTTAAAAGTATAGTAAAATAGAAAGTATCTTTCTGCAATTTCATGTGAACTATATGTATGTGCATGAGTGTTTTTGTGACACGTGTTTGTGTGATTGAATGTGTGTGTGTGCGTGTGTGTGTGTGTGTGTGCTTGTGTTGCATCTGTCCTATGTAAATATGTTACTATCATATTTCTTGTTAGTATGTTTAAAACATTAGTATGTTTTGCTTTGTTTTATATGTTTATCCGGGACCCCTTTTTTTACAAGCTCTGCTTCTTTTGGGGTCCCAAACCATTCATTTTTCTTAATGCTGTATCCTTTTGTCAAATGTTTAATGAATTGGTTAAATAAACTTGAACTTGATCTTGAACTTGAACATAAGTGTAATAGAGTGAGAGATACTTGTAGAAGGGTGGAGAGATAGATGGGGTGAGGGGTGTCTACCTCATATTTTGGTGTGTGTGTGTGTGTGTGTGTGTGTTGTGTGTGTGTTGGTGTGTATATGTGTGTGTGTGTGTGCGTGCGTGTGTGTGTCTGTGTGTGTGTGCTTCTGTGTGGGCATGGTGAAAGACAGGGAAAACGTGAGCCTCTGTTTTCCAATAACACAATTATTTCGAACATTAGTTTCACATGTATAATTGTTGTATTATTATCATTATTATTATTATTATTATTATTATTGTAATTATTATTACTATTATTTATAGTGCGCTTTTCCCACAAGGCCCAAAGCGCTTACAATCAATTCAAAGCATGTACGACAGTAAGTGTAATTGGATAAATGTTACAGCTACGAACTAGTTGCTACTAAAAAGATGTGTTTTCAAGGCTTTTTTGAAAACACTGACTGATGGAGACTGTCTAACGGTAAGTGGTAAATTGTTCCAGTGCTTTGAAGCAGACACAGTAAATGTCCTATCACCGGCTAAGGTGCGAGTAACAGAATATGTGAGACGAAGCGGATCACTAGATGACCTCAAATTTCTAGTAGGTGTATATAAAGTCAAACAGGCATCTAAGTATTTTGGAGCTTGATTGTTGAGGATTTTATAGACAAACAAAACTAGTTTGAAAATTATCCGTTGCTTCAAAGGAAGCCAGTGCAACCACTTCAGAAGTGGCTGAGATGGGTAGTCCCTAGAAACCTGAAACACTAATCGGGCTGCCCAATTTTGAAGTCGCTGCACACGATCCAATTGAGTTGAAGGAATGGAAGAGAGAAGCCCGTTACAGTAATCTATACGGGATAGAACTAAAGAACGCACTGCGTTATGACATGCATAAATAACTATACATTGTACTTTTTCCCCTTGAACTTATATCAACAAAAATGTTCGATTGGAAATGAAATATCATTTGAACTGAATTGAATTGAAAGAGAGAGAGAGAGAAAGCATGTGATATTAAGTGCATGGAATAAAAATAGAGTGTGAGAGAAAGAAAAATTGTAATGGAATTATTTTATATTATAATGAGAGGGGAGAAAGGGAGTGTATGTATGGTTTTTGTGTGAGCATATGTAACGTAGAGTGGGTGGTATAAATAGAGTATGTACGAGAGATAAAAAATAATGTAATATATGAAAGGGAGAGGGAGAGAGATTGATGTGTGTGAGATGCTTTGGGAGAAAAAAAAAAGAACGAACTAATATTTACTAAAATCTCGACTTGTTACCGCCTTGTGGGAAATTAAATTATTTCATCGGGAATGGAGCTAGGGTAAGGCGATCACTGCTACGGGGAAATATTAAGAACAAAACAAAGATTGTCATGATTTTTGCAGTAAATCCCTGTGTGGGTGGATATGCTCCTTTCGCTTTCCATGCTCGGTTGGAAAATAAAGCTTGCACGGATACTCTTATAGGAACTGTACAAAGAGGCAACTGTATACAGCAGGAATGGAGAACAAAATACAAAATGGAGACATTGTACATTTCGCGACCAAATTCAGCCCCCTTGTCATTCCTTGGCTAAGGTGTCTCTCTCTTTTTTTTTTTTTAGTTTCTTCATACTGTTTTACAAAGTATTTCTGACAGTCTCCTACATACTCATGTATCGACAATATATATATATTATGACCTGCTAATGAACGATGGTATTGAACGAACGCAATAACTGGCAGCGATTGAACATACAGTATTTTTCGTCTTTTCTTTTCTTTTCTTTTTTTGTGGAGAACGAGAGTGAATACATTGGGGGCAGTGGCGTATCTAGGGAAAACGGCGCCCGGGGCAAGTACGAAAATTGCGCCCCTAATTTCTGAAAAATGTTCAACCCCAACCCCATCCCGGTAGGGACTTTAAACAAAGTCCACATGATGCTTTTTCAAGCACTTTTAGGGGTCTTTTGAGGGTGATTTAAATGTAATAAATTTTGATAGATTTTGGCGAGCGAGCGCAGCGAGCGAGCCGAAAATTTTTGTATTTCAGCTTACAAAACATGGAATTCTTGTCATTTTTTGCTTACCAAATCTTACAATTCTAATCAAGATATATAGTGACGGCCTTATAGATAACGAATTATACCAAAAACCCGAGGACTTTAAAACATACTCTAAATTAGTGCGCGCGAGTGAGCTGAAATTTGTATATGTCCTCGTCATCATCACGTATTTTTCTTATTTTTTTTATATAAATTTTGGCGAGCGAGCGCAGCGAGCGAGCCGAAAATTTTTGTATTTCAGCTTACAAAACATGGAATTCTTGTCATTTTTTGCTTATTAAATCTCACAATTATAGTGACGACCTTATAGATAACGATTTATACCAACAAATTGAGGACTTGAAAAATACTCTAAATTAGTACGAGCGAGTGAGCCGAAATGTGTATATTTCTGCGTCATCATTACGTTTTTTTCTTATCTTTTTTGATTTTTTTTGCGCCCCCCTATTGCGCCCCCCCCCCTATGTTCGAAACCGTTGGCGTCCTCTTTTGATCCAATCCGCGATCGCTTCAGAACGAATGAAATTGCAGTCGCTGCTCCGTGTAACATTTTTCCTGCTATGACATGAGTGAACACAATAGACATTTTCATTTTGTCCGCGTCATCGTCACGTTTTGTTCTTATCTTCTTCTCTTTTTTTATACAAATTTAGGCGAGCGAGCGCAGCGAGCGAGCCGAAAATTTTTGTATTTCAGCTTACAAATCATGAAACTCTTGTTATTTTTTGCTTATTAAATCTTACAATTCTAATCAAGGTATAGTGACGGCCTTGTAGATAACGATTTATACCAACAAACTGAGGACTTGAAAAAGTACTCTGAATTAGTACGAGCGAGTGAGCCGAAATTTGTATATTTCCGCGTCATCATTACGTTTTGTTATTATCTTGTTTGATTCGGATTTTTTGCGCACCCCCCCCCCCTCCCGTATGTTCGAACCCGTTGGTGCCTTCTTTTGATCCAATTGGCGATCGCTTCAGAACGAAAGAAATTGCAGCCGCTGCTCCGTGAAACATTTTGCCTGCTAAATATGAAATGACATGTGTGAACACAATAGACACTGTCATTTTGTCATCATCACGTTTTGTTCTTACCTTCTTTTTTATATAAATTTTGGCGAGCGAGCGCAGCGAGCTAGCCGAAAAATTTTGTACTTCATCTCACAGAACATGGAATTTTTGTGTGAACACAATAAATATTGTCATTTTGTCCGCGTCATCATCATGTTTTGTTTTTATCTTGTTTGATTTGGTTTTCTGCCCCCCCCCCCCCACCATTCTCCCTCCCCCCTTCAGGGAGAGTTTTTTTTTTTTTTCCTTCTTCTTCTTTTCTTCTTTTCTTCTTCTTCTTCGTTTCTTTTTTTTTTCTTCTTCGTTTTCTTTTTCGTTTTTTTCTAGTGCAAGCACGATTCCCTGCACTAAATTAATGTCATTACGTCATGAAGCACAAACGATGAAATGCTGGATATACAGTTGATAGGACTGATTATGAATGCTTTTGACATGTTTGAGTTGTCACAATTGGTCATAAGATATTTTGACAAGAAAAAAAAAAATAAATAAATAGTGAAATAACAGTGTTGTAACACTAATTGCATTAGGAAAATAACCCTGATAAGTTAAGCAGACCCAAGTGAACAACAGTACATTTTTGAACTTCCCGTGAACAAAGACACACAAAAACCTTAGTGATTCAAATAGAACTAAAACTATTCTGACTACATGTTTTGATAGACCACATAACTGATATGAAATGTATAATCATTATGAATTCGTTTTTGAACACAGCATAAAAACACATGATGTATTTCCTAACTGGAAAGATTGCTAACGTGTAAGATGCAGTTGTCCTTCACACTTGGCTCTTCTTTTTTTTTTTTTAATCCTCTGTATCTGGTAATAAAAGAGAATCTCCGATTCACACTTGAGAATAATGTGTGCATGTGTTTGTGCGTGTGCATGTGTCCGTGTTTGTACGTGTGTTTGTATGTGTGTGACTGTGTGACTGTGTGTGCCATTTTTCTCTATTCCTTTCTTTTTATTACCGTGTGGCGAACTCAGTAACATCATCTGTGGGTGTTGGACACTCGTGCGAAAAACAGGCGTAATCAAGATGAATGCGCGTATTATAAAGCAAAGCGATCCCAAAGCCGTCCGCCGGACACCGACGCAAACGATGGCCGCGCCGCAGCTATCTCCGATGTCTAAATCCGTTAATGGGTAGAAACACTTGGCAGGCGATACGCTGCGTCCGTCTTCCGTGACAGGCGTATTAAAGGGGATGGGGGCTAACCATGGCGTCGCCCCACACACACGTTTGGTACTTTTGTCGCTGTTGATAGTGATGGTGATGTTTGGGTTTGAGTTTGTGTTTTTTGACTCATTTTTGCTTTTTTTGGTTTACTCATTTACTTTGGGCTATTTGCTTTGGTGTGAAGGAAGAATGGTGTCTGAGAAAGGTATCTCTCAAAGGTACTGTTTACCATTGAAAGCAGTGAAAAAAAAATGTTTGGGCTATCATATTAATGCATAATGTGTTGGTCAGTTGTATCACAAAACATCTTAACATAAAACAACATTTGCAATACAGCCTAAAATGTAAGGAGATATCGCCATTTTTCTCAAACCATAACTGTAGACGGTTTAGTCTAGAAGCATATTTATTATAACTATTGTTCATATGAAGAGTTTGTTTGCGAAAACCGATAAGTCCATATTTGTCAAATGGAGATATTTGCGATTAAAGGTCAAGAAAAATAAAGAGAATAATAAGAAATGTTTTGCTTCTTTTGACCATAACTTCAAAAATGTACCTTTATACATAGCGACCAATATGTCATTTAAAAGGTATTATTTTGTACTTTATGACAGAGACCGTACTTCAGAATCTTCAAAAATGGACTTATCGGTTTTTGCAAACAAACTCTTCATATTTTGTATATTTAAGGTTACATAAGACTTATTATACTTATTCAATTTTTTACATTGGTTGTTTCTATCCTAAACTCACATTTAAGAACCATTTTGAAGCACTGAGCAGAGTTTTTGTTTCGTCTGCAAAAGGGTAATTAATATTTCGATAACAGGATCGTTTCTTTTTATACCATGGCGATGTCCTTTGCCTATTCCTCGTGATATTTCTCATATTTTCTTTCTCTAATAATTTAATCATATAGTACATCGAAATCAGTGTAAGGGACTGAGCAGACTATGGGGACTCACGAACTCCCTTCTTCTGTCATATTTTTATCAGTATGTTTGGAACGAATACCCATTACCGGTACTGCTAAGAGAACATGATATTGTCGAAGCAGGTAATATTCTTGTTCCTTTGTCTTATGTTCCGTGTATCTTTAATCTTAATCCTGTTGCCAATTATTTTCCCTAATGATCGACTGTCAGATGATTTATTAATAAGGTGATAACAAATCAATCAAGCCTTTGGAAGGATTTATGATTAACACTGACTATAACATCTTACTTGTTTGCTTTCTAACTGTCACGGTGACTGTGCTTTATTTGAATTCAATTGTCTCCACTCTACGTAACGTCGTATTGCTGAATTCACTACTAACGCAATGGTATTCTAATAACAAAAATCTGCACACAAAATAAAAACAATTCATCTCCCTTATTGTAAATCTCCGAACGATGCCTTCATATCAAACTACATGGCTACTAGTACAGCCTGGGAAAAAAGTAATGCACATTTATCAAGCTCGTTTCAAGCAATGTGTGGGAGTTCGAAAGGAGAACATCGAATAGTTCTGTGCAGTAAGCACACACGTCAATAAAGCACAGGTGTTTCAACATTGTTAACCTGTTCCCTCTTTCTCCTTTTTCTCCTTTGATGGGAATGGGATACTAACTGTCAAACTGTTCAATGCTTTATGGGCCAAATGGCTGCAGGTATCCGTGGCAAAGCCGTGTGGGACCTCTCGCACGGATGTTGAGTTGCAATCCGCTGCCTATTTTTGTGGAACAGCGATGCCCCGTGACGTATTTGGACTTTGTTGATGCGTCCATTAGGGCAATTCTGAAACCCATTTTATTTCTTAGAACGCGACACCAAAGGAGATGAGGTAAGTCGGTGGCACCTTTAAGGCTGATGTAATAATCCCGATCTCCACGGCCCTGGTTAGGGTATGTCGGGAAGTGGCATTCGAGTAAAAACAAGGGGATTAAGTTTCTAATACCGCGATAAATTACGCGGGATGAGGTAGCGATTGAACGAGCCAAAGTGCCGTGACCTCGACTGTAGGGTATGATTCGTAAGACTCCGAACGACAGCCGAACGACCTTCGAACGAGCAGCTATCACCAAACTACGCCGCGAGCCGGTCCGTTTATTAGGCAATCAGTGTTCTTCCACAAGACACATTGCAAAGACCGTGATGCGTTCGCCTTGAAATTGCAATGTGAAAAATATACAATGTATAGAAGGAGGGGGAAAAAAGAGGGGGTAAATCAAGTTGGCAATGTGACATCTAAGATAGAGCTTTCCTTGAAATTACTGCATCAGATCCATATCTCATTATCTGCAAACGTAATAGACACACGCCTATCTCTTAATACTGGCGCCGTTGAAATGACAGGAAGGCGAAGAACAGACGAAAATTGGACGACGTTACCAATACACGATGGTGATGATAATATTCATACTACTTTATGTGTTTGGAATGATTATGAAACAAAAAGTGACAGCACCTAACAATTACGGTCAGATCCTGATGCACTTTTGATCACTCTAACGATGTTCTTAATGAAGTAATGGCTCTAGTGACAGTCAGCCCATCAGGGCAGGCATATAATATCTTTCTTTCCATATAAAGAATTTGCAATAAAGCCCAAAATAAAAGGAGATACCACTATTTTTCTCAATAAACCATACCTCTAGACGGTTTAATCTAGAAATAATCTTATCCTAATTTTTGTTCATTTTGTATATCTAACACTACTTCATATTTATTTTTACTGGTCAACATTTTTACATTTGTTGTTTCTATCCCTAACTCAAAATTTAGAACTACTTTGAAGCACTAAAGCAGGGTTTTTGTTTCATTTGCACATGGGAAATAATGCCTTTGAGTAAAATTGCGAAGCTTGGCACATTCTAGCATCATACAAATTCTCTATGAAGCTTCTGTAATACCGTCTGTAATGTTCTTCCTTTCTTTTTTTCCTCTCTTTCTCTCTTTTACATACATAATTACAGTCATATTGATGAAGAAGGATAACATTGTATTTCTTAGTAGACTAAGAGGATGCAACCACAATTTCCTTTCTCTCTTGACGTGTTATATCGGATCGATGTTAGGTTGACCTTAATTATGGCTCAATGAAATGACACTGGCTTTCTCGCTAGTCGCCTTCCAACAGGAAATTATACGTACTGGCAAGCACAGCTGAGGGGAGGCGCCACACGAACCAACGATTCTGCTGAACAGGTGCTTTGAGTGACCTTTAACCCCAGATGCCATTCAACCCCGGATAGATATCCGACTGTTTGTCTCACCATGGACCCTACCACAAAAAAAACGGTCCATGGTCTCACTATTACTCTTTACGTCTATATCTATACCTCGCAGGCCATTTCTCCCGACGCCATCTAGTCTCCATCAATTACAACTTTGAAATTACTTGCTAGGGATGTTTTTGTAGGGAAAGATCTGCACCAAGTAATAACAACAAAACAAAACAAAAAAAGAATGGGAATTGATAAGATTACGACAATGCAAGCGTCAACAGAGTATAATTCTAGCGGATCTCGCGCAAATGAAAAATAATGTTAGTGACGTCATACTTTTTTTGTGTGTATTGTGTATCTTAGTTTGTGTCTGTGATTCTGTCTGTGTTTATGTGGGGGGGGGGGGGTGGACAAGTGTAGGTATGAACTAGAAAGAAGTAATAACCTGCATTATTGTACGAACACTTTCATCATTGCGTACGTTTGAGACCGGAGGCTTGCCATTATACATAGCAACATCACAGTTAATTCCTGCCTGAGAAACTTATTTGGATGGAACAGGTGAATGGAATGATTCGTCCCTAGGATGTAAGAAAAGAAACATCCATGAATTGTAATTCCATTGCAGAAACGGTCTCTTACATTTTATTAGCAGATTAAAACGTACAAGCTTCCCGATTGGACTTAGGTGTTCACATGCACACGCAAAGGTTGGCGTCGTACTGTCCCGATGTTGTTACTCGATTGTAATACGAACATAGAGTAACGATTGATTTTTTTTCAATTTCGTGCGAAGTTGGCCCCGAATGTCGTCAAAAGCCAATCAACAGCCGAATCAAGTACGATATGCCTACGAACGGTCACACGCTGGCACCCGAACCACAAACGAAGGCCGCACGAAAATGCGAATCTTTATTACGAAGTGTACCCGAAGGACACACGAAGGAGACGCAATGGCTACACGAAGATTTTGCCACCGTTCACTATAAGTTTCTGCAGAAGTCTGAGAAACTCTACCGACGGTCAAACGATGGCTGAAGATGCCCTTACGAATGACAGGAAGTTCATACGATCAGAGCCGGATTTGAGCTTTATTTTATAATGTGTCCATCTTTACTCAATTTCGGGACAATGTGGACGCCACTTGTACAAAACCATGTCAAAACACAAACACAAGCCGGGGACTCACGAAGTATAATGGAGTTCCTTGCCCTCAAATATAAGGAGAAACTCAAAGCAGGAAATTAGATTTTGCATCGATCACGATCACAACTTACGGAGGGCGTTGGGTGGGCAGGCGAGAGTGACATTGTGTCCAGCTTCCGTTGGTGGCCAGCAGGTCAGGGTGTCATGAGAGGCATTGCAGAACGGAACTTTGCAGGAAAACAAGAAGGATAAAGGAGAAAGACATTGAGACCTCTTTAGTCGTAGATACATACATATCTTATTGAGTAGCTTATAAAAAAAAATACACAAAATAAACACACATCACTCGTGTAAAAGTAACAATAAAATGCTATCTTAAAATGAAGTTGTCTGTGTTTGCATTATGATACATATTTTTCATTACATTATCATACCATGTTTTCTTCATACTCAACCCTATTTCATATGATCTTACTTTTTTCCCTCTCCTTTTTCTGTCCTACTTTTAATCTCTTCTCAGCAGAGCCCCAGGGAACTGATATCCGTTGAATCTCGGATTTTGTTCTGGGACACCGTGGAGAGCGAAGTGCATTGTCGTTGTTAACCCCGCGCAATTGCTGAAAAGTGACGAATTGATACGGCGTATACAACGATCGATTTGGGCATGAACTAGTTTTCAATCAAGAGTTATCTCAGAGTAGGTGATAGTTTGCAATCGGATTCATTCTCTCACACTTTCCTCAGTCTCGCCGTCTGTCTGTCTGTCTGTCTGTCTGTCCCTCTATCTCTCTCTACACATATATTCCTCCCTATCTCTCCGTTTTGATCTGTTTGTCTATAGCTATATTCATTTTGAGTCGTTCCTTATCTCGCCTTCGCTCCTTAATTTCCTTCTTCTTGTACAGAGCTGCTGAATTTCAGTAGATAGACATTGTCTGAGCGACAAGACTGACAGGTGGGTAATGTCCCTAGAAGCTCAACCGAGGACAAAGGTGACAGTTTCCGCTTCAATTATCATAATGTATATCAGAGTTGCCGAGGATTTACACATTGATTTGACTTGCACGTGACCATGTCTGTGAAACACATCTTTATGTGTGTATAGAGTGTCAGTCCGAGAGTATTATTTTCTACATTTTTAGATGCAGGGGTCTTGTCGAACGCTTATTGCTATACATTCCATACAACAGATGATGTGCCACAAAATTGTTCCTCGACTTATGCTAGAAAGGTGCAGCTCTGAAAGATGCGGCTCACAATTTATTTGCAAGCCAAATGTAGGAAGTGATTACTTTGACAGCTTCAGTTTGAACTATGTGCGATTGGGTTTAGAAACAACTTACCCATCAATTAATTAAAAACGCAAACCCAGAACCCCACTGAGCAAAACGCGACTGCAAAACCCTCCCGGACGCGGGACAGTCAAATGAGGTCTTGAAAACATGTTTCAACTATCGACTATTGAAGTAATAATCCACTTCTTTTTGTTATACAAAAAGCAATGGAAACGGGATCTACTAGGTGGACTTTCCACATGATCAAAGTATATTGAGATAACTTTTGCCCAATAATTACATAGAAATCAATTTCAAAACGTATCGCTCTCGGCTACAGACTGCACAAGTTGATTACAAAAAAGACGAGAAACAATCCATGATCAAGGTATTGGAAAGAAATAAATTCCTTTATTGTAGAAAGTCGTCAAAATCATTTAACCCTTATGTGATGAACTTTGCATGTCAAGGACAGTGCAAAACAAACAAACAGACAAACAAACAAACAGAAAAGAAAAGAAAATGAAAGTCAAAAATAAAAACATCATTACGCCCACGGAGCTTATCTAGTGAGTTCATTTTTATCGACCTCCCTTCTGCTTTCTTCTTCCAGTGCCTCTAATTACATCACCTAGGAGAGGATATCACGGACACTTTCCGAGAGGTGGCGAAAAAGCCAGAGGGGTGTAATGAAATCATGCCCATCAATGTGATTGAATAGCACGATGAATACTGGACGGTTGAGAAGCGTAACTGATATGAACTTTGAAATCACGTAGGGAGAGAGAGAGAGAGAGATACATATAAGACGCATAATATAGGGTGAGAGAGAGAGAGAGATGGAGAGAGTATATTCGCGCAATGTCATATCATTCCCCACTGAGCTGCGAGCCTGAAACACTGTCTGATTGGCTCTGATTGGGTCGTCACCTCGTAAAACGGTAAATTTTCTTAGCATCTCATGGTTCCTTTTCATACTCTCTCCCTCTCTCTCCTGTTATTTTTTTATGTTATTATTCTTCTTCATTTCTAAACGCGAAAAAGTCAAGTTCATGTTCCACGAAATTTGTGCAGAATAGCCAAAGGGACGATGGAATAATGGTGTTCGATAGGAGTAATTTGAAGCGATCTACACCGTATGCCAGTCTTATGGTTTACAAGCTAGAGGCCCTGCATGGACGAGATATATACTCTTGATTCACCTAGTCTTTAAAGTCAAGAAAAAAAAACCCACCCGAAATGATAACGTCAATCAGTAAATGAAATAAACGTAGCTATAAGCTCAAAGCAATGACCAAAAAACAACAACAGAAATAAAGACAGAAACAAAAATAGACGAACAAAAGACCCCTAATTTGAACACTTCTGGAATTATAACATAACTTGATTCGTGAATGCATCACATTGAAGATGATTAATTTTTATTGGCATGATTGCACATCATGACCACCATTTGTATTAGTTTAATGAATGTGTGTAAATATATATATATATATATATATATATATATATATATATATATATATATATATATATATATATATATTTACACACATTCATTAAACTAATACAAATGGTGGTCATGATGTGCAATCATGCCAATAAAAATTAATCATCTTCAATGTGATGCATTCACGAATCAAGTTATGTTATAATTCCAGAAGTGTTCAAATTATGGGTCTTTTGTTTTATATATATACAATAATATATACAATAATATATACAACTTATTACACATATTTAATAATGCATACATATTGTTTTCATATGGTGCAAACAGACAACATTATCACGAGTTGGTCAAAGGGAGGGAAGTCGCCGAGGGGGAACAACCATTCTCATCACCTTTCGTCATTTTGCCTAAAATACGTAAATCCAAATTAATTAATTTCACTCTTCTTGTCAACAGTTTCAACACTCTCCTGAGGAAAAAAAAAAACACAAACATTTACTCCCACAAAGCATTAAAAGATTACCTTACTAATACGTCCTTTTTCGTTTTTTGTTCTTGCTTATCAGAGCTCATTATTCTTTGCGTCCAGCCGAAATGCGTTATTTTCTTTTTTTCGTGGATTCATTTTCTCTCTTCTCCCTCTCCTACTCTCTCCCTCTTTCTTCCAGTCTCCGTCTCTTTTTCTCTCATCCTAACGCCCTGTCTCTCTCTCTCTCTCTCTCTTTGTCTCTCTCTTTCTCTCTCTCTCTTTATGATATGAATATATCATATTTATCTATCTGTTTCTCTTACCTCTCATGACGTTAATGTTATTGCAAAATCACGTTTCCAGAAGCATATTCGAAATTGATGACAGGGTTGGCATTGAGAAGACATTTCGTGAATTTTCAACTCCATCAGGATGTTATTTCAGGTAACGTTTCACGGAAAGGCAAGGATTGCAGCTTATAATATTGTTTATTCTGTATGAGTGCTGATTGTTAGTCGCACTGCAACATCTGCAAATTCTCTCTACATAATGTTGTATTCAATTCCCGGCATAACGAATTTTATATGAACTGTTATTTTAGGGAATGCGTCAGGAAATTCAATGACTTTGCCTTGAATCATATCTACAAGTTTTAATCATTTGACGCTTGATAATGCTATATATATAAATATATATATATACCCATATTCTAAGCACGTCTCTTTCTAGTTTAACTGCATTACAGCTGTATGTGATATAAGACTGCCATAATTACCAGGGAACGTTTCATGGAAAGGCGAGCAATTCGGTTAATCTTGTATCTGTTGCCAATTATTAATAGTATTACTACACGCATTGCAATATTTTGAATTTCTCTTCAAGCACGGCCTTTTGTGCTTTATTTAAAGAGTTAGACTATACGAGACAGCCATTTCAGGGAACGCTTCACAGAAAGTCAAGGAATTTAGTTTGTCTCCCATCTTTGCCGTATTAATTGTTCTGCGCAGTGCAATATCTATTATTTTAATTCTCCTTAAACATGGTTCTTTCAAGCCCACTATGGCTTGAAGAGTTAATGTAAGATTTAGTTTGCTGCATTGTAGGCAGAGTTGTTGCAATATTTTCAGCTCATATCATATGGGGTAATGCAATTATTCGGAATCAATTGATTAATCAACGATCTCCACCTCCTGACAGCTGAATCTGTCGGTGTTCGTGTCGCGTAAGCTTTGTGTGTGTATGTGTGTTGGGGGGGGGGGGTGAGGTGGGTGCCTAAGTGTGGATGTGTTGGGTGTGTATATGCGTGTATGATACGTATGCCCGGTGTTTGAATGTTCAGCGCTTGGGTGGAATTGTGTATGCTTAAATGCTTTGTAAAGTATATGTTCTTGTTCAATCTCAAACATCTAATTAAGTTTCGAGGTTACCGAGACATTTATCTTTTTTTTTAATTCATTTTCTTTTAATTCATTATTTTTTTTTTCACCGTCATTTCAAGAAGGTTGCTGTTCCCACAAACCAAACAGGAAATGATCCCTGCGCCCATACATCAATCGCAGCCCTAGTGGCGTATACAGTTTGTTTATCAATCCCTTGTAACTCTACGTGCCATGGCGCCAAGCCGACTCAGTTTTGCTCTCGCACGGAGATATCGACTTCACTATGACTCAAGCTATGTAATCCCGCTTACCTTACCGCTCATCGATCTCTCGTCTTATAGATGCTCGATGACAGTGGAGTAATTCCGCGACTGTCACATACGTAGTGCTTCCACGCTTTGCCGAAAAAAAAGTCACATACTGACTAAACATTTGCGGATTGCCTGTCTCCACTTAAATGCACAGCTATTAGACTTCTTGTCTTCACATTTTTGTTTCTCTGTCTACGTCTTTGTCATTATTATTATTATTTCTTTTTTTTGGGGGGGGGGGGGAGGGACGGAATCTGTTTCTATAACAACACGTTTTTCGTGACAGCGATTATTAATCCCCTCATTTATTTTGTTTTGCTTTTATGCAGGCCAGGCATTGAATGATGGTGGCGTATTGCTATTAATTGTGGAATGCTTCACCTGGAAGAAAATTTAATATGACGCCAATCTGGAGTTTGTATCTTTACTACAACCAACTTTATTGTATAAAGATAGGAAAAAGGGAAGCTAATAGACCTTTGAAAATGATGAGAGAATAGTCGATGAAAGGCTTTCCAGGTGCCTTGGATCGTAAATATTCCGCGTGCCCCTTTAATGGGGACACTCAAATGCCCCACTTGTCCTGCCGCTTGTTCATGATGATAGAATCACGGATTCATACAGTACTAGTTTTTTTTTTTTCTTTCTTTCTTTTCACGGTTGTCATTCAAGGCCACGGGATATGGGGGGGGGGGGGAACCCGAGAAAGATGGGCAGTTTAGATTTCTAATAAATGTATTCATACGCTGACATTTTAGGGCACCCTTGGATCTTCCCACGGGAAGGGACACTTCAGGGTTCTACTTTATTTTTTGTTTGCATTTTATATCGTTTCTGTTGTTGATGTTGATGCCCTGTTTTAGGGATATATTTCTGTTTCTTGACTGCCAGCGTACCTCGAAGCCCGTTTTCCTTTTTAAAGCATCAGCTGGTGGGGGAACGAGCGCTAGAGGCATCAGGCCTTCGCCTGGGAATGATTATCAGAGAGAAATATTGAATATGTCTATTTTCCCGCTCCTGAATTTCATGATATCCACTAAAAAATCCACCGCCGGCTGCATTTCATAAGGGGTGCGCCTCCCTCTCATCAGGAGCTACTACCCCTGTTTCTCTGCTGCCCCGAAGTAGGGTTCTCTTCTCCCTCTCTCTCTCTCCTTCTTCCTTTTTCTCATTTTTTTTTACCCCTCCTATATTGCGTCGTCAAAACGAATGAATCACACGTCTTGGGAAATCAAACGAAAAGTCGTATTTTTTTCGATAAAACGAGCGTGTTTGATAAATTGGATTCCCTCTCTTCCTCACCCGCGCTCAAATACTTCCAAACGAGAAGAACCGAACAAGGAGGGGGGGGGGGGGTGAGAAAAGAATAGTCTGCATATGTCCACCAGATTAAAATATGCCAGTATATAAACACATTTGTCGGAGATTGATTTAAAAGTTTATTACAATTAACTCCGAACAGGGAGATGTACTCATGTTGATTGCAGTGAAGAACAAATTGAGTAGATTTCTAATTTCTAACGTATTTTTCTAATTGTTTTGTTTACAATTCTTTTGTTTCATTTCGTATGGGAACGTAATGAGTTTTGTTATTTGCAAAACCGTGTCATTACCGTGGACATCATCAATATCTGCAGTCATCAGCTGTGTAAAAAAAAATAAATAAATAATAATAATGAAATAAGTGGGTTGTTTTCTCTGACTGGATAGACAATGTGTTGCTGTACTGTAACTGTTTGAAAACAATCAGACATATCACATGACGACACATAAAATCAAATTAAAAGGGATAACATCCAAAAAGACGATCTAGATGTCGTCGAAAGTGTCCTTATACTATAAGTTCTAGTAATGACTAACTGGATGGGGTTTCCTATTGAGTTCGTTTTCCCTGTCCGTACAAGAGATAGTTTGTGTCCCTGTCTTGAACAAAGGGGTAACCATGACAACGGCAAAGTTTGTTCGATGGGTCTCTTGTGATGAAAGCTTTACTTGCTCCCATGTTAAAAAATGATCGATACCCAGTGACCAGTAATTTTCAACTCCCTGGTTTTTAAGGTAACATCTCTGTTATGTTGCTATTTTTAGTGCCGTTTTACTTGTCTTTTACCAATTAAGTATGAAACATGGACGCATAACCAATAAAAATCATAATCGCGAATTTAAATGAATAATGAAACAAAATCATCAGTGCTTAGATTTTCATACGAACTTTTACAACATATATAACGTCGGACCTGGGAAAATTTTTTCAATATTTGTTTGTTTGGTTGTTTTTTCTCTCCTAAATGTAGCAAATGCTGATACAAATAGGTACTTACTCAGCATGAAGATTACTATAATGACCTGACACTAACTCTGAATCTGAAACCCCCCCCCCCCCCGAAAAATAAAAATGTTTTCTTTAGTAACAGATTTAACTTTTGACGACCACACTATTGAATGACAGATTATAGTAAATTCGATTTTAGCAGATTGGTGCAAATAATATCCACATACACATAACTAAACACAGACACACACACACACACACACACACACACACACACACACACAGAAATGGAATAGATAGATACGAGAAGTATAAAGCCAGAGATAGGGGAGGAAGGGTGTGATGGGATAAAACACAAACAAACAAACAAACAAACAAACAAACACACAAACAAACAAACATCACTGTGTACATACCACCCAACTGAGTCAGCGCCGCCGTGGTGTTCTCATGGTCAATCTTGCACAGCAACTCTTGCAACTTCGTGACGAACCCAAACGAGGAACCATGGTCCTGAAGATGCGGGGACGCAGTGGCGTTGCTGGGCGTGGCCGGGCTGGTTCGGGGCTGGAGGTCCCGCATCGTTGTCGCTACACCATCTGACCTCACGAACTGTATAGCGAAAAAAAAAAATAGACAAAACAGGGGAAATAAAACAGCGAAAATAAAACGAATGGTAAAAGGGGTAAATCGGACCACGAAACATCTAATAAGCACATCAAAGAAGGGATGATTCCTGGATGTATATATCGCACACGATTTTCCTGATGTTACTATTGATAATAATGGTGATAATGATATAACTCTTAGTACTCTTGCATATTACATCTTAAAAACAACAAGTTAAAATCCTACAATGAACAATCAAAATGGATAAATATTTACAACAAACAAACAATGAAATGAAAGTAATGACATTTATTAACATTATCTACAAATCATCAACACCTAGTAATCCCCCAAAAGAAAAAAAAATGAATGAAAAAAAGGGGAAAAATACATGTACATGTCCAACAAACACGGAAAGACCACACGAAGCAAACACGTCATACAAAAACAGTAATGTCTACGTGTCTCTGGACGAAATAACGTATGCTGTTCGAAATTACCCATTGCGTCACCATGTTTGCTAACATTTCCAAAGGGAGGCGCTGCCGGCACCAGCGTTAATTTAGCTGGTCGAGAACTGGAGTAAAAGTCTAACACGTTTTTCTTTTTCTTTTTTTTTTTGTCCCTCTCTGTATATGCAGCGTTAGACATCAATATGAACATGCACAGAAAGCCAATACGCAGTTCTTTTCCCCCGGTGGCAAACTGAAATGTGTAGATATAGTGGTCTTTGTGAGACCTTGTTCCAGTTTGAAAGTAGACCGCCGAAAATTGACGACGTTCGACCCAACACCCTGCAGTGGTGCCATTGATTTGATATCTGTTGTCCCAACGTGGGGCAGTTATGACGAAATCAGACGCGAGGAGTCTTTTTCTTTCTTCCTTTCTTTCTTTCTTTCTGTCTTTCTTTCTTTCTTTCTTCAGCAACAAGTGAGGAAATCGCTTTAGTGCGGAGGAAAGGGTAAAGCAAATAAGCTCAAACAAACAATGTGTTTGCTTATACTCAGACTGCATGTTAGATTTTGCAAACGGGATACCGGTATCTTTTCAGATGTTTGCTTTGTTTTGACATCTGCTGAAATATGATTTTATTTCCATTTTGGACTGACTCTTCTGTTGAAGTCAAGACTTGAGTTAGACCTAATAGCACCATTTTTAGCGTAGTTTCCTATAATTAATGTGAACATATCCCCCTCCCTAAAAAAAAAAAATGATAAATTCAATAGTGTACAGATGAATAATAATTGATACATTGTACATCAATACATCAATATCCGTTCATGCGCATCTCTACCTGTAGACCAAAGAGATTTTAGAGTAAGTAGTCGCCATGACTAAGGCCTAAGAAAAGACATCGATGTGACAGACTTGGCGTTGCGTTTGTAAATCAGACGAAAGACCAAATACCTATTAAAAGGAATATTACAGCGATAATCATTGGTGCACTTCAATTCTGTTTTCACAATGTTTATGGAAAGGATCCCCACGATACAGACAGACGAAAACACACACGCACATACACATCGTATCTAAACAATCACCATTTTGTAGTTGGTATCAATTCTGGAAACTTGGATACAGTCTGCAAAATGTTCAAACCTGATGTTGTTTTTACCATAAGACAACTCTACAGCTGCAGTAGAACAGCTTTAGAACTGACCAACCAATCACATTGAAGAAAAAAACTTTTTCAAAAGTTATGATTGTCGGTACCTTCTTCTCCATATACCAACATTAAGTCATCACAAATATTTGCTCACAGAACAGGTGTGTCAAATCATTTGCCCCCCTTTCGTTTGAAGCTCGTCTGTTATTTTCAAACGTTTAAATCTGTTTGCAATGTGATATTATGATTGTCAATTTTCTTCAAACCTTTATGTATTTCTGTATAATTCTTTTCCTCAATTCTCATTTTGATTTCTTGTGTTTATTGTATATAATTTTTATGTTACACTTTGCATACTTTGTGACTTTTTTCACTTTTCTTTTTTTTTGCGTTCGTATGTAATTATTATGGCTTTTTTGTATTTCTCTTCATTGTATGATGTCTATGTTTTTGTTATCATTTCACGGCCTTGCTGAAAAACAGCTTTTAGCTGATAGCAAGCTTTTTACCGTGGTAAAATAAATAAACTCAAACTCAAACAAATCAAATATGACATTTTCGTTGATACTTTTCATCATGTTACGCCCATGCTGCTATACTTTACTATTAATATCCTAATCGAATTATTCCGTTGAAATATACTTTAGGACGATAAAATTGGTATATCCATTTTCTTTTCCACATTGATCCTGAATGCTCCCTAATGTGAATGTGTTACATGCTGTTTTAGCAATCTTTGATCTTCTCTATCGCCTCGCTGATAGGGATAGAAACAAAGAAAGCAGCAACAAAACCACGGAAAACAAACAGACGGATTGGGTTTCTTCCTGGCGAGAAACTGTTGATACTTGGGGAAAACTATTTTTTCCTGTTATTCCGAGAGAGAAAGAGAAAAGGCCTTTTAGTTTAACATGAAATCTATCTCATAAGCCGTGGACATGGCTTGCATAACACGATTGGGGGCGCGTAAAAGCTCATGCTCCGGTGGGACACGGTTAACTCGGCGCGGATCCAATGTGTCACACCTATTTCTGCCCCGCTGCGTCTCGGGGGCAGTGCTATTGATCGCAGCTAGGCGGGTTCATTGGGGGGCAAGTAGTGATCGATTGTATCACCCGTAGCGACGTGTTTGATGCCAAGCATTATGGATGTGCATTGCCCCCTTGCCCCCCCCCCCCCCCTTCACCACCCTCACTCCTTCTTTTCCAATGTTTTCCCAAAATCGTGGGTACAAGGCGAGTTGCCTTTTGATCACGTTTTTGTCGCTGCTGTCATGGAGGTAGACCTCCATGCTGCTGTATAATAACGTCCCCTTGGGTGCATACCGAAAGGGTAGTGGGGGGGGGGGGGTAAACACATATCTACGATTCCTGTTCCCCTCCCCTCCTCCACCTCAACACTTTACACCTACAACCAGAGGCATTCCATTTTTCCTGGAGCTCTGTGAATAAAATGCATTTTTGTGCATTTTGAATATACGTACACAATGATTAACGTTATATACCATATCCCCAGCCCCTTGAGACACACAGAGAGAGAGAGAGAGAGAGAGAGAGGGAGCAAAGAGACCTTTTTTTTTTTCGTGAAATCGTTAATGGGATCAACCACTTTAAATGTAGGATCCCAAGGGTATAGCTTGTAGATTCAACTTGGAAAGGTGTTTGTGCAGACTCCAGTAAGGTGTTGGGAAATTCCCTCAAGTTTTCCTGATTCCACCAGGTGAAGAAATCAAAACAAAAGTGAACCGACATAAAACACCGTGACGCGTCCCATGCACCCCATTTTGACTGAAGAAGCACAAACAAATAAACAAACAAACAAACAAACAAACAAACAGACAAACAAAATAAATACAAACAACCAAACACACACAAAATCAAGAAAGCAAAAAAGGAGGAAAATGAACATTGGCATTTACATGTATCTGAAAGACTGTGTCGTTTAAAAGTTGTGACGTGACTACCAAGCACACAAGGTCAAAATCATAATGTACACATGTATCTTGAACACATAAAGTTTAGGTCATATTCAAACTGAACATTATATCCAGTAACATATCTAGCATAATAACTAAATACTTGATAGTGTTATAATCGTTGTGTAATATCATTACAGTGATCATAATTATGCAGGGCCGGCGCAGCGTTTTCAAAAGGAAGGGGGGCAGTTTATATTTCTGGTGTCACTCCCGGTTTCATCAGCTGACAAACACACACAAAAAAGAGGCCTTTAGCCCAATTTTTCGATACCACTTCCGGGTTTCACCAGCTAACAAGCCCAAAGAAGAGGCCTTCAGTTTTCTGGTACAACCTCCCTGTTAATCAGCTCGAAAGCAAAAACGACAATGCATTTTTCTGGTGCTACTTCCGCGTTAAAAAAAGGGGGAGGACAAGTGTTTAGACCCTCTGTATTCCTATGTCCTATGCAAAAAAAAAATAAAAATAAAAGAGTGGGGAGCACACTTCGTCGAAAATTTCAAAGTATCACCTTTAAAGGATCCCGCCTCATCTCGTGAGAAGCTGGAAATTCTGGAACTTCGGTTCCAGCTTTCATCTGATCCCTCCCTCACGATCCAAAGGCATGTGACATTTTCAAAATGCTTGTCAAGCTTGTGAGTCACGTGTGATTGCTTCTAACCGCTTCTTCAACCCCTCCCCCCCCCCCTCCTTTTTATTTTCCTTCTCTTTTTTGGAAACAGTACGTGGTAATCAGCCCGGGGCAACAGACGGACCTATTAAAACGATATGTAGATCTTTAGTTTGAGTGGCTCACTGCGCGCTGTCTGCATCTATCCTACCCGAGGATCAAATTGCGCGTGAATTTCGTGACCGATCCGCCAAAACGTGTTTATCTTGTCGACACACCGTGAGCGACCCTGCTGGTAGAAGTCGGCCTGGGCTCGTGCCAGAAAGGCAGAATCTCAGCACAACGCAGAGAAGACTCTGACATCGAATTTTTTAGCCCAATTCTTTCGGGCACAGTCATGAAAATGTTTGTGGGTCAAATGATGTTTGAGTATCCCTGATAAATGGGACTATTAAAGTCTGTCTTCAGGGGGAGGGAATAGCTAATCTCGTGAAATGTACATTTTAAAAGGGAACACACATACACGCACATACAAACACACACACACACACACGCACGCAAACACACACACACACTCACACTCAGCCATGCAAACATGTTCCTCTCACCAAACCGTTAATGTGTTCATGTGGCAGGTGGTATATAACAGTAAAGAAAATAACTTTTTCTTTTCTTTTCTTCGATTAAAGGGATGGTACAGTATTGGTGGAAATGAGAATTGGGCATTTAAGTTTTTGCAAGATACCAAGAAAACACTTATGAAAAATTATACAGCATACCATTTTAAGAGGAATTCAAAGTTTATTTGATGAAAATCGGGTTTTGAATGACTGAAGCATCCAAAAACAAAGTAAAACCAAGCAATCGTAATAAAGTGTGGGTCCCACACTTTATTAGAATCGCTGTTTTTGGGATATCTCAGCCATTTCAAAACCAATTTTCATCAAATAAACGATGAATTCGTCATGGAATTACATGCTCTTTCATATTTCATAAGAGGTTTCTCATTATCTCACCAAAAAATGTTAGAAACCTGAAATTAGGTCTCAACCAAGACTATACAATCCCTTTAACTTTATTCATCCCGTTTCTCCTCATCTTCAGTAAGATAAACAAATGTCTCTGAACGCTAGATTATACTTAACTGAAAACTGACTATAACTCAAACATGTGTGCTTTCGTTTAATATTATTGGATCATCACTGCCACTGGTTTGAATTATACTGATTACCATCATCCCCCCCCCCGTGTTTACTTATAGCTGGAATAACTCTCCACACTGGCGGCAGTTGGAATGAGAAAACGAGATGTAAATCGGGAGATATAATGGATAGAATGAGCAGCCCGTGTTTGTAGTTAGCGTACGTGTCGCCAACAGGAGCTGCGCAGTGCGCTGCAATTTGATATGAGCAAAGCAGGAGCGGACAGAGTTCCAGTTACCACACAACCTGCTCAGAATTATTACTACTAAGCTCTGTTTTGTTTTTCTCGCATTTTTTATCATTACATTATAGTTGGTTTTGCGAGCAAATTATTGTAAAAGTGCATACAAGCAATGCCCATTTTAGAACTACACACAACAGACACACGCCCACACCATCATACACATACACACATACGCACATACATCTAGAGAGACAGAAGAATGATCAGAAATTGAGAGAGAGAGAGAGAGAGAGAGAGAGAGAGAGAGAGAAGAGGGGGGGGGATGGCGATGGGGAGGGGGGTCCTCCGATAAGTTTATCCTGCAAGTGATGCGCCCTGCTAATCGAATTATGTTGGGTACATGGCGTAGTTACATAGTGCAAATTAATGAACGAGCTCCTTCGATTTCGCTCTGCCGCGCGCCACTCGTTTGCCCTGTCAAACGTAGATATGAAGCAACAGGTGCACTTTGGCGCCCGGCTATTAGCGTAACTCGATAATGTGATATGCGGTTTCTACGGCGCCGCGAGTTTCCATCCCAAACGAGCCTAAGCACCCCGCGAAATTTAATTGTGCTTCACCTGTCCCGCAAGAGGAAAACGCGTTGGATAGTCTGTCTGCAAACCGTTTTTCTTTTCCACAATTGCATACGAGACGTGCCGTCCCACAAACTGGCATACGCACACTAGCAAATTGATAATGATGATATGCTTGACTTGGTCATGTCTTTTCCCATTCAACAGTTCTTTTTTTTTTAATAACACCTAGCTAGATTCACAATAAGCACATTAATTATATGGTTGTATTTACTGTGGACAATATTATTCATTTTCTAATGACCTTTCTCAAAAATCCACTCTGGACCCTACTTGTCTCAAGGCGACGCGCTGTAAGACTTTAATCGCTTAAATTAAGTAAGTGGTCTGGATAAAAGTCTAGAGGTCATTAGACAAATTGCGTATAGGATGCGAGCCACACCGGTGACTTAGATTTAAATTACTGGACTTCGACACTCGGTGAAACCAAGTGATGGTGAAACATGTGTTGGCTGCGAGACATCATCTGGTCCAATGATCAAAATAACATCACAACCTAAGGGTGGAAGAGGGTCAACAAATCAAAAGCTGACAGACAGTTGTTTGTTGTTCTCTTCTTTCTTATATATATATATATATATCTGTTGTTGTTGTTTTTTCACGGATCGTCCTTTCTACGCCGTCGGGAATTGAAGCCGATCGGTTCCGTCGATCTTTGCTTGTTTAACCCAGCTGACCGATTTAGTTAACCTAGTGGATCTTATGACCAGCTGCTTAAAAAGGGGTGTGGTCACTCAGCAAGGATAAATTGGGTAGATTCTCGTTCCATGGTTTCAGAGTGAAAATATACTTTTAGATTTACATGTGACCCTGCATCACAAAACCAGTTTAAGAGTTAGTCAAGAGCAGATTCTTAAAGAGCAGACTTTAAGCTTTAACGATGCATAACAATTCAAATGAACTCTCCTAACCTATCCTAATATTGGAAAGAAAGCACACACTTTGGAAAGTGTGAACTGAGAAAAGAGGCTCTGAAGTACAGGGTCTATTCAAGCCGTGCTAGCTGTGCGATGGATGAAACAAAAACAGGATGTTAACCACCGGAGAAACAACAATGAAGGGATTATCAAATTAAGCTGAAATTGAGCATGCGTCATTAACATACTATGATTAATGCCGACTTTCAAAGCAGTAGCATGATTCTTCAGAAAGTTGTTAGAATTGAAAATAAAGAGTATGGACATGATTTTTTTTTACGAAATGAAAAGAGGACTCAATGAGAACCACCTAATCACACTATTCCACGAGAAAAACTGCCAAAAACACCATTTCCTGTTCATTTTATGATCCAAAATTTAAGTATAATGTAGAAGAAGACTTGCTCTTTTGGAAAATATGAAAACCCCAAGATTGGCCGGGTTTACCCATTTTACCTATTTTCAGTCCTAACACAAAATAAGTGCGTGCGACTTTTTGTTGGTTTTGTGATGCACGTTTACATTCCATTTGGTTGTTCTCTAGCAAGTGAAAGTTTTTAGTTTTGTTTCTGATCTTCCAACTTAACATGGCAATGCAGAACAAGTGTTGGGTTACAATACTACTACAGCTGTACTACTATTGATAACGCGCAGAAGAATCTAGATTTGATTATGATATAATATATGCATATACAACTGTATATGCATCAAACAAAACTGGAACAAAGTTCATGCTGCTTTCACCAACATTCTATTTCTGCACACGAATTTTTGAGCCATTCGCTCTTTCTCAAATGTTGATACTGAGAGAACAATAACAATTAAGCCATAACAATATTGCAACCGTGTTACCAAGGATGCGCGCTTTAACGCATGGGTTGGCTTAATAGTAATAGTCAAAATAAATTATGCTCTTTTACACCGTATATATAGCATAATATGAACATACGACGATAGTTGTGTAATGAAATATGCGAAGGTATGTTTGATCCTACATCATAAAACCATAAAAAAGTATTAACCCAAATATTTTTTATAGCTTAGTTAAAAGGCAAATTCTGAAAGCGATTTCTGACGTCTTGTATATGTATAGCTCAATACTTTAACGGACTTTACTAGATAATAGAAATAGATTACGCACTATGAAATATATATATATAAATATATATATATATATATATATATATATATAACCGAGAAAAGAAGATTTGAAGTTAAGGATCAGCTTTTCATAAGCTCAAAATTGCCACGCTGTGTTCTGTGTTCACTGAATGCAACTAAAAAAACCCCAAAAACATGTAAAACTCCATAGCAACCAATAATGAAGATATTATCAGATCAAGTGTTGATTTAGAGCTACCTTTTTCTATGACATACACAAACTTACAACCCCCATTGCATTCGTTGTATGATCCCAAACTTTACAATGAAGACGAATAACTGCTCTTTCAGGAAATACACACACACACACACAAAAACCGGGTTAACGTTTGTGTTGACGAACTGACGATAAAGACTTATCGTTTCATTGCAGAATTGTGATTGTCCCTAAGGGGAAAGAAATGTTCCCTGACACATTGTTTAAGGCATCCTGGTTGATAGAGGAAAACATAAAAAACAAAGAATATTCTAAGTGCACTAGTGGATGTGCTGTATGTGACCATGAGGGCAAACTGAAAGATACAGATAGTTAGGAAACATTGAGGAGACAGGTCGTGAATTTATTCAGTCATTCTTGGAGCATAACATCCGACCAAAATTCATGGAAGTGCCTGGGGATGTCCAGAGCAATGAAATGTCGCTTTTATAGGAGGAGTGTGGGAGATGCCTGTGGATTGATCATAACATCAACGTTGACTCGAGTGCACTGTCACAGCCTTGTATTTCAGTAGATTATTCTGTCCAGATTTGCGGAGGATGCAAAATCCATCGCGGTGATTGATGATGCAACAGTACGAAGATCATCACACTATTATTCATGGAAAGAATAAAGTAACAAAGGCGTTAATTTTGTTTTAAAGTTGCTTTTCCTTTTTATATAATTCTATGGAGGTGTGAAAATGCAGAAGCCGATGTTGTGGGTGGTGAATTGATGGCAGCATTGCCCTGTAGCATGATTTTGAATTATGGGGTTGCGACCGAAATCACTCGCTTATAGTGAATATGCGTGAACTTTAAAATTCCACAGCTTTCTCTCATTTTTATGGCACTTCTTAATGAATCCTTTACTATCTGTTTCTTTACTTTTATTCAATTATACAAACGTTGTTTTTTTTTTTTTTTTACTAAATGCAGTCAACTAGAATATGTGTCCCTGCACCACAAAACCAACAAAAAGTCGCAAGACATGGATTTTTAAAGGGCAGATTCTGAAAGAGCAGACTCTTAGCTTTAAAATGATGTATAACTCGATTTAAATGAACTTTCCTAACCTACCTAAATACTGGAAAGAAAGCACAAACTCTGGAAAGTGTGAACTGAGAAAGAGGCTCTGAAGTACGCGGTCTATCCAAGCGCTTAATCTTTACCAATTCGCGCTAGCTGTGCCATGAAAGGGACAAAACACAGGATGTAAACCACCGGAGCAACAGCAATGACGGGATTATCAGATTGAGCTGAAATTGGGCATGTTCTATTAACACATTCTGCTCTTGATTAATGCTAACTTTCAAAGCAGTAGCGCCATCCTTTCAAAACGTTATTAGACTTGAAAGTGAAAAGTGTGCAAAGGATTTCAAGACATGAAAAGTGGCCTCTAAGACATACCTAATCATTCTACTCATCCCCCCAAAAAGGATAGTAGAAAAACTGCTAAAAACACAATTTCCCATTTATGTTCCGATCCCAAACTGAAGAATAATGTAGAGGAAGGATAGCTCTTTCAGAAAATATGAAAAGCTAAAGATTGAATTGGTTGAACCATTTCACCTTTTATGAGTCCTCACGTAAAATCAAGGGGTGCGACTTTATGTTTGTTTTGTGATGCACCGTCACATATGATGTGGAATTGCATTCAGTTCCGGATAAAGCACAAAGATTGATTTGTAACAGAAAAAAAAAAGGCACATCCGAACGTGCCCGTCTTCTCTGATTCCAATAAAGACCGTTAGGCAAAGTAGAGGTAAGGACTTATTTCTGTTAGGTCTTTTATCTTTATTGATATTGTTTATTGCTTGATAGATATTTGTCTTAAACACGTCCTGGTATATAAGTTTCACGTCAATGATTGTATCAATATCAACAGCCATCAACGCTGGTTGGTTTTACATAAGCGGTGTTGTTTTCACTGTATCGTTGCCTTTTTTTTTCCACGCTGTGGTAGCCCTTCTACATACATCGAGCAGGAAAAACAATATAAAATGATTAAACGAGAGAGAGAGAGAGAGAGAGAGAGAGAACGTTGTTTTTCTTTTTGACATTTTGTTTCCTAATGGTGTCTTTGTGGTGTCATTTAGACACACAATCGCATGCTGCCGTTGTAGCCATGGTAACGTAACCAGCATCATGCATTGTTTCAAAAATTAATGTATCATCCTCGCCTGTATCTCACCCCCAAAATACAAATATACGAATTGGAAGCAGTAATGTTTCATTACATCTAGTTTTCAGTGAGATATCGATATCAACGCTTTACCCACCTGTCCCACAAAACCATGTCCTTATAAAGATAGTGTTTCGTAAATCAAAACCTCATCATGTTTAATCAACCTGCGTGTTGATCGCATGCTGAAGACTTGTTTAGAAATTTACTGGTTTTCTTTAACTCTTTATGTGCCACGTTCGCACGCCCGACTCAGTTGACGGCATGCCAAGTTTGCATGTTCTGCTCAACCGCACAAACCCGCCCAAACCGATCGACAAATCGCCAAATGCCACAGTACCTTGAAAGCGTTTTCGCGATTCCAATCCTGTCACATGTAGCTTGCATTAATGTGGTGATTGACTATCAAGCCGTATTCTCTTTGCTTTCTGTCGCTCTTTTGTGTGCAGAAGTCATAGCTGTACAAAAACGTAGCTATTGGTCATTTGAAAGAAAAATAATCATAGATTTCTCATACAATTTACATCATAGCAAAGCTTGGCATTTTCTCTACATCTTTGCTCATTACATGTCGAGGGTAAAAAAAAAAATCTATAAAAATTACATCGATTTGACAAGAAAGAATGTTTTCTCAAAGCATAAATTCGCTGCTGTCTCTGAATAATGTGGCACACAGGGGGGTTTACACCATGGCACATAAAGAGTTAAATAATCTTATGTGATAACAAAAGCAATCATGACAGTTGTTGATTTTGGAAGTGAATATCCAACTCCAGGCTGTGCTATCAACTCGGATTGTGACGTATTTTTTGCTTCTGTTTTGAGGGGTATTTTTTAGGGGCAAAATAATGACAGCTACTCGTGCGTGCCGTACTGTCTCACATCATTTGCAATGCGCGAATGATGCAAAGGAACTGTAATGGTCATACACATCACATGACATGTTATGTTGTCGATACCCTCGAACTAGCTTCCGTTCGATGATTTGATGTTTTGTCTTCTGTGTTTGCTTGCTTGTTTTTGTCTTTGTTTTTTTCCGGTAATTTAGCGAAGAAGCTCATGGCAATCTCTCGCCTTCACACGTCAGTGCAGACGTCGCCGGAGTCGAGCTTGAGCATTAACAGGACATTTTTTTTTTCCGAAATCGACGATTTTGTTTTTTTTTGTTTTGTTTTGTTTTTTTTTTTTTTGGTGGGGGGTTGGGGGGGGGGGGTGGGCTCTCGTTTCCTTTGTGAGCTTCTGTGTGTATGCGTGCTGTGTATGTGTGTGTATGTGTGTGTGAGCGCGCGCGCGTGTGCGTGCGTGTGTGTGTGTATGTGTGTGTTTGTGTGTGTGTGTGTGTGTGTGTATGTGTGTCCATTTGTGAGTGAGCTCATGGCATATTAAACGACTGCCATTAAAATGGGTGCGGTCTAGCTTCCTCGCTCTTATAGTTGTGATCATCCACATTAATTTTTTTTTTTTTTTTTAACTGCACAGTGGCAAATGCTGCATCTCACCTTCCCCAGCTCCTCTCCTTTTTGCTCTCTCTCTCTCTCTCTCTTCCTTTGTTCATGTCTGTCTGTCTGTCTGTCTATCTGTTGTCTGTCTGTCTGTCTCTCTCTCTATCTCTCTCATTTTTCTCTTACGCCTTATCCTCGTCCTAACGTTTATATATATTTTTGCTGCATGTCTGTATTAATATGCTTATATATTTTCCGACTTGTTCCTATCTGCATATTTTTGCTTGTATAATTTCATATGTACCATGTATGTCTATCTATCTTTCTATGTTTCTGTCTACCTGTCAAATAAATTATACATTCATATATATATATATATATATATATATATATATATATATATATAGATATTTATTTATATACAGTATATATATTATATAATACGGTCTATACGGTTTGCACATGATTGTCTTCGCTATTCGCTGGATATATATATATATATATAATACAATATGATATACTTATAATTGTTACTTATATTCATGCAAAAATTATCCGTACGTTCAAAATTATGTATTACTATACATACGCATCTCTTAAAATAACGTGGAAGGAAAAGGATTTCTTTCATGAGTCATATTTCAAGAGGATGACATTCTACTGGTAAAAGTGACTACCGTATAGCATAGTCGCGCCTATTTCAACGAACCGGCGGGTCATTTCATCACATTTTCCAGGGAGTTCGAAATATTATTAAAAGGGAAAACTTAGCCCATGAATCAGTTGATTAGGTTAACTGTATTCTAAAAGGTAAGTTTTCTGATTCCGCTGTTTCGGGCATCTTTTGTATGAAACAGTGAAAAAAAAAATAGATAGTAGAGTTAGACAGTATAATTTGGTATAGATAGTATACAAATAATGAATATTTATGAATGCAATGGACAGACTATTTCATTAGGTGAAAGTTGCAATGATCCCTTCAACGAGGTGCAGCCGAGTTGAATGGATCAATAATTTCATCTTTCACCGAACATGCCGAATGAAATATTCTGTCCATTGCACAAATGAAAAACATTTCTTATTTGTTTTATATAACGCCTTAAATAGATCCTTGTCATTTGTTTACTAGTATTAATTTAGAAACAAGAGAGAACCTGAGATCGCGAGTGCTCACTGGACGCTTTACGCTAGCGCGCTGTCGCATACACACTGCAAACGCAAGCGTTTTACATGCGTAGTGTGCCGGGCTCTTGGAGTGCGTGCAATGGAGCACATCGTAGGGGCAAGCATGGTATTACCGGACGCATGGTATTACCGGACACGCACATTTTTTGCGTACTAATGACATTCTGTACGCGCGAGACTTCGTAGATTAGCCTCACAGAACTTTGTGTGGACCGAAATCGCAAAAAACGCCACATAAACATGTAAAAACACGAAAAAAATTCACATTTTACCTCAAATTTATAGTTGAGTGACCCGCACCTCGAGATAGCTAATATCTATGCATGTTTGAATCACATTTCGCGACTGAAATTCTATGAAATCCCACTCACATACAGGAAAAATGCTGAAGATTCCAATAGAACCAAAAGTTCACTGATCGATATCGGAAATTTGTAGCTATCGTCCTCAAACGCGAACGATGCGGAATAGTTGTGCGCTAAGGGCCCCGCAACTCATCACCCGCGCGTGCAGCTCCCATAGACAAAGCATGTAAACTAGAAGTGGAGTCTAACCAGTTGTCGATTTTTTTCACAAGGTTTTATTCTGTGAACTGTTGGAAATGTTCAAGACAGACATTTTACCGTAAAATACGAATTTTAGCCTCATTTGCCAATTTTTTCTTTGTCATCCGCTCAGTGATAATGTGTATGATGATTTGTGGGATAAATTGTGATTCTTGTGCAAGGATTAGGTGCGAAAGATGTCGATTATTTCATTGCGAAAATCGTGTCCGGTAATACAATGCGATTTTGCACCGCGCAAAAAGACAACTTTTGTAGAGGGTTATTATGTTTGAAGCATATTTTCTAAAAACTGGAGTGAACAATTGACATCAGTTGGCTGAATTCGTAATTTCCAGGAGTCTGTGAATAAGTGATGTTATCTTTAGCCCAAATTTCATCCTCTGAGTACGGAATTCAAAGCCACGAAAGAAAGCGTCCGGTAATTGGATGTGCCACCCTATATGATAGTGCAAGATCCGGATTCGTTGGACAGTTCGCAGAAAACGCCCTCGCACAAGCAACGATGCAACAAATGTACTTTCTCCCAGTGAAGTACTTCACCCAAGTGCTTCTGAGTACACTCTGAGAGGCAATTTCCGTCCCAGCAGACGGACTTTATGTGGTTTGAAACGATGATTCAAACATTCAAGGAGAACCACTTGTTACAACGCTTGTTCCATTCATTTGATCCTTTCCTTTAACCTACTTAGTTTCACATGACCCAACAGATCGCACATTCATTGACTCACATGCTGAGTCCTTTGAACCTTCCTAAGTAGAAAAAAAAAGAATCATTGTGGAAATTAGAACATTTTATTCCTCTTTACTAATGTTAATTCTTAAAGTCTATACGGTTAGCACATGATTGTCTTCTCTGCTTAACATGCGACGTGTGGCAGTTGTCGTTGATAATCTGTGTGTTTCTATAAAGGCAAACCGGATATATTAAAAATCCGCTGTGTCCTCGAGATTCGCTGCTTCTTCTCCAAACAGAAAATAAAACAAACAAACAAAATCCTCCCATTTGGCCGCTACACTCTAACCATTGTGCTGCCTCAACCTTAACAAGAGGCAGTCGGAGAGTGAAATAAAATAACATAATGCAAATACTGGCCCCGTGACCACCACCCTGAATGAAAGTACACTTGAGGTAATAACGGCAGCGCAGTCTCGGACAGACAGGGAGATCTCTATACGTGGGACTCAATCTGGAGGGATGCGATTTTGTAAACTGTCACCCCCCCCCCCCCCAGTTCAATCCTCCGATCCCCCCCCCCATGATTATGTGACCATGTATTACGAGAATAAACAAAAAAAAATCGCATATCCTTAATTTCATCACTGCAGAAGTCAAAATAGGTGAAACTTATTTTCTAAAGGAGCAATTCTTATTCAACTTTATTCCAAGTTTGAAATCATACAACAAAAATGGAAAATTGAGGTTTTTGCAGTTTTCTAGAACACTTTTTTTTTGTAGAATATTGAGCGTAGTTATGTCTTAGAGTCCCCTTTCAATTTTTTTTTTCTTCAAAAATCCTTTACACACTATTCACTTCCAAATCTAATAACTTTTTGAAAGGATAATGCTACTGCTTTGAATGAACAGAATGTGTTGATAAAACATTCTCAATTTCTGCTTTATTTCATAATTCCTTCATTATTGCTTCTATGGAGTTCTGCATCCTGCTTTAAGGGGGCAAATGAATAAGAATTATATTGGCAAAAGTGCATGAATTGCTCTTTTCTTGACTATCTATCATTATGAATATATTACAATTGCTCTTATTCACATGAACGAGAGGCCATTAGGAAAATTGATAGCATACACTGCTTTAACCAAAGCTGCAGCTGCTCGTGTGTATTTTTGCTCTCAGAGTAGGCCTACATATAGCTATTATGGATAATTTTTTTTTCAATAACTGAATGATGAATTATCATTATTATTTCTTTTAATTTGCCTTTTACTGTTTTACCCAACCCCTGTACATGTATGAGTTTGATATCATTTTGTGAAGCGTTGTGATACATGTTCACTAGAAAACAGTTGTAAGAACGCTATATAAGTACCTATATTATTGTTTTATTGTCTTGTTTTGTAGTGTCCACTGCCTTGCGGAAATGTCTACTTAAAAATATTAGATATACCTTGCCTCGTGGATTCTATTTTTTTTCCCTGTTTTTCTTGCTGTTCTTCTATCGCGGTTTTTTTTTTCGGCCATGTAGGACTTTATGAGAGGTAGAGGGGTATCTCGCCGCAATTCGACGAATGGATGTTAAACAAAGTGTCGCCGCAGGTACAGCATCTGACACACGAAATACGACCTGATGGGACGTGAAAGAGGCTGCCGCCGGCGTGAGCCCGAGGGCGGGGGCGGAGTACAGGTTCGCTGTCTCTTTAAATACTTCCGTCTACGGATGATAGCTGTTCCTTACTGGCGCCATACCTATATACCCTCATATCGTCCTTAATATTCTAACTTAGCTGTTATACTTATCATCTATACAGTGTCGATTTCCCCATGAATAATCGTAATATTGAGTGAATGTGACAATTTGACAAAGTAAGATTAGTTAGCGGCACGAGCGTGATTTGTTTTAATCCCTCTAAAGGATTTTCACTTGATCAAGTTTGAGGTGAAAATCCTGCAATCGTTCTGTCGAAAGGCAAAGGCAGGCTTGGATTTTTTCTTCTTCTTTTTTCTTTTCTTCTTCAGCTTCTAACTTTTCAGGAAATACTACACATTACAGATGGGTCGTTTTGTAAATTTGTTACGTACTCTAATGTCTGGCATTGTAGTAAGCAAGTCTCATTCCCAACGTTGGCCATGAGTAAACTTTCTTCATGTGGATTATGCGTAACTACAGTTACATTATAGAGAGTGTCGACCGCCTTAGGTTGATGTTTGGAGAAAGCTACATTTTACGGGCTTAAAGCAACAAGTTCCTCAAAAAAATCTAGACAGAGGGATCATTTCAGGCGCTGGGCGCGCGATCGAAATGGTCGTCTGCCCGTCCTCGGGCGCCAACGCCACTATCATATTACCAGATTTCGATCTAGAGTGTGGTGCATGAGCAGGGAAGGGGAAGCCAGCAAGCAATGGCGGGAAAGGACGAGTGATATCGTAATCGGCTTGGCGATCTATCGGAAAGCCCTTTAAAGGGGTACACCATTTCGTCATAAATAATATATTGATGAATACACACGAGGCTAGAAAACAATGAGCTGTGAAATGTGTGTTTTTTGTTGTTGTTTTTTTTGCCAAAGGCATTTTTGCTAATTACAGTTTTATTTAGAACTTTTTTCTTGTGTTCTTTTTCGCAAAGTGTTGATTTACTTTGATATGTATTACATTGCTTACATTAAAGGAGCTTTGGCGGCAATTACGTTTGACAAAGAGTGCCTTAGAGCCACCTTCTGCTACCCCCCCCCTCCCCACACTCCTTCCTCCATTGATCTTAATCCTTTTTTATGCTACCCGCTTTCACTGACTTTACATTTACACTTGTCGAAATTTGCTAGCTACCACTTTTTCACGGTCGGTCAATAACGTGGCTTATAATTGGCCATTGCGGTGCGGGTTCCAAGCCGCATATCACGCCTACGGTCAAGCAAGGATCAAGTTGAGAGGGAAATCAGAGGTGCCAATTTGGCGCGGAAAGCGACGCCGGCAGAGTCAGATGACTATAGAGGAAGCAGCTGGGTGGAATTCTCTGCCACAGAACAATAACGATAGGAAATCAACCAAATATGCGAGGTTAAAAAAAAATGGGGCAAATGGAGCTAAAAACAGTTCACAAACAACGACAAAAATGGGACGCAAACTCTTCGCCATGCCATAACTCACAGCCCCCCCCCCCCCCAATTTTCAAATAAGAATGAATAAAACTGCAATTCCCAGACATGACGCCGGTTTCGACAACAGTAAAATTCTGCCATACATACATTTTACACGCGCACAAAACACACCGCACGCACACGTACATGTACATGCACAAGCGGTTGTAGGTAAACATCCACAAATCAGATGCACTTAGTAACTTAAGAAGCTGGAGGGGAAAAATAAAATAACAACGAAGAGGTACTTGCATTTTGGAAGCTTGCACAACTCACGAACTTGAATGTTATCTACACGCTTGGAAACCTTGTAATAACATTGACATACTTTTTTTTTTCTCTCTCTCTCCCAGTAACATTTTTCTTAAGCATAAGCAAGTTTTGTTTCTTTTTTGTTTCTTTTTTTATTTGAAATTTTATATGCGGATTTCAGGATGATTACGTCACAAGCAACAAACATGTCACTTGTTAAAACATTCACTTCAGTCCATATTATTAGAAAGATGCCGTCACAGTCAGTCCCAAAAATACGACACCTGGTCTGTATCAACCTAGAACGTGGAAGTGAGGTCTACTGTTTCAGGAATATCTGTGATGCATGGCGGGAAGTAACCAGTACGACATGGGCGAAGGTGTACATTGAGCTTGCAAATGAGAAGGGGTATATACAATTTCAAGCAGACGACACGCAAACAACTGAGCGGCGACTCTAGACTTTAGAACAGGAGATGAATAGAGAAAGAAAGGAAGAAAATACAATGAGAAAGACATCTGAGAAAGAAAAATGGGGAAGATTAAAGATGGAATGGACAAATGTATATCGCATATAAGAGAGACAGAGTTAGATAGGGATATAGATAGATAGATAGATAGATAGATAGATAGATAGATAGATAGATAGACAGATAAATAGACAGATAGATAGATAGATGGATAGATAGATAGATAGACAGACAGATAGATAGATAGATAGATAGATAAATAGATAGATAGATAGATAGATAGACAGATAGATAGATAGATAGATGGATAGATAGATAGATAGACAGATAGATAGATAGATAGATAGATAGATAGATAGATAGATAAATAGATAGATAGATAGATAGATAGATAGATAGAGAGAGAGAGGTAGTTAGATAGACATATAGGTAGATAGATAGATGCGGATTGAAAAATATATCATATTGAGAAAAGGATACATAGGTGTAGATATAGAGGGAGGGAGAGGGGTAGCGAGATACGGAGAAGAAAAGAAGAGTGAAAGAGGGGTGGAGAGAGAGAGATGGAGGAGGAGGAAGAGATGGGGTGGGGTGATGGAGGGGGGAGAGAGGATGAGGTGTGAGGACAGCTTTCTCCCTAACATAAATGCATGACAGCTGGGATCAACAACGGTAACGACAAATCGATCTAGCTGACTGCTTTGTCACAACATCATCGGATTACTCCTCGGGTGAGAACCGATGGAGTCTCTCGCCCAGGACCGGGAACAGACGATTCATTACAGCATCTATGCAAATTGACTGAATCTATCCATACGGCTCCTACACTCCGGCTAATCACCGGGATGGTCGGGTATGATGATGATGGCCAAGGTGAACCGTGAGGTAGATCACCCACTCGCTTGCTTGGTGATGCGCTGCAGCTAGGTTTTTTCGCTCGTATTCCACCGGTTTATTGTTTCAAATTAATGCCGAGGCGAAGGTAAATCAACCGGATGCCGTTAACAAAGCGGGAAGAGAAAGAATATTAAACAAGGAACGAGCGAGCTAAAGAAAGAAAGAAAGAGACCCGCATAAGGTCCAACACTCAATGCGGCGACATATCCCAACACCTTCGTAACACTATACAGGGCCAATCCTTGATGTTTGCTAACACCAGAAACAGACACTTTTTGTTGTTGCTTTTGTGTGTGTGAGTGTGTGCGTGGGTGTGTGTGTAATCTTTTTTGTGTGTATGTGTGCATAACAGCTTATTATTTTTTTTTATGACTGCATAAGGTGACTAATTACAGCGTGACTCTATACCTTCTCCAGTAGAATACTGTTAGTATAGCGCAACAGCACAGCGAAAAAAGGTGTAAAGCAAAAATAATATACATTTCACGCACGTGTACACTCATATGTCCATAAACCACACCTGTAGGCTTGATTTTGATAATACTCAATTTTCTACGCCAAAAGCAAAATATGATCCGATTTAAACGACAACTTCGTTGATCTATGTGTACAATATTTCATTGTGGATTATTTTGCTCAATTGATATCATAACTCATCAATTTTGTGTGGAGGCCCATTAACCAGCAAAGAGAAATATTTAGTGTTCAAGATGGTCTACAATAAAAAAAAAAACACACAACTTTCTCTTTGAGAAACAAACGCTCACTTTGCCTCCACCCCCTCCATCCTAATCGTGTTTAACTTTATTCTGCCTGCCTGTGTTATCGTTTTCTTGTATACCCCTGTTTATCCCAAGTCACACATGTCATTTCTTTTCTTCCTTAGGTGTCTTGCGGTATAGACATCGATTGAACATCAGCAGCCACATTCATTATTTCCTTTTTTTTTCTCCATCCAGCCATGTCCGAAAATATGTGTGTAATACTGGAATTAAATCTTAATTATTGATATCTGCCATTAAAAAAAAAAAAAAAAAGGAAGCGGGCGATTTCTCGCAGGGAATAGTGATAATGGCGTGCACAATACGCTTGACATATATTGCTCGATTAAGGAATAATCCAACACTGTTCAAGAAGAACACAAATAGAACTCGGTTATCAACCTGTCGTTAAAAAAAAGGAAAAAAAAAGTGATGTATAATTCACTTCAATGCGGATTCATTAAAATGGCATTGTGATGGCGAAGTCGAAAATTGGGGGAACATCTTTTAACAGTTTTTGCTACAAATCGGGTCGGTGGGCCCTGGGGAGGTTTCTGTGTCCTTATTAACCTGGACACGAATTTTTCTGTTTACGATGCTGAAAACTGTTTAAAATGCTGAGAGCGCTTAGGTCGGACGTAATTAACAACCAGGTTAAAAGGCTTACAGAATCACTTTGATCCCGGAGCGAAAGAAAGAGAGGGGAGTGCTCACAGGAGGGAACAAGTTGGAAATGTAATATTAAGCTGTCGAATATTGCTTTTAAAGACAAAGACCGCTACAGACACACACATGCACACTCACACACATACAAAGTCTTCATTAAGACGTTACGACGACTCCATGTAAAGCTGTTAGTTCTGTTCATTTTTTTCTCACTTTACCGGCTTGGGAGCAAAGAAGAAGAAAAAGAAAAAAAAAAGCACGGTTCTTTAAATTTCGTTATGGTCAATCCCGCCCCCAGGAAAGTTTCACGACACACTTCCACTTTGATTAGTAAGACATCAATTTTGATTGTTTGAGCGACCTATTTATTGTTTTATCTTTTCTCAGTCTGAGTTGTTTAATGTATTTGTTGTTGTTGTTTCGTGATTGTTGGTTGTGTAAGTTTCTGTGTGCATTCTGGGGCGTATAGAGTGTGCTAAATGTACAATTTTATGCAATGCTTGAGTTCGCTAATTTTTTTTCCCCCAAGAAGGCGACAGATTCAAGCTGAAAAAAAAAAAAAACAACAACAACAACAACAATGACAAGAGACAAAAGGGCTAATCGTTCGAAAGTTTGATTGATTTCTGATTTCTTCCCCCTTTTTTTGTCTAGATGTTCGCTTGTTTTCTTAATCTGTTCATTATCTTTTCCAGCGTATCTACTTCATTGGGTGATGACCACTTCTGAAAAGAGAACATATTACATGTACGTATGCTTGCATTTTGTACTCTCTTGTTCTCAGAACTGCTGAGTCCACTGAAACCTATTGTACAAAACATTAATATATCTTATAACTGTGAAACACTTAGCCATATTATACAGTTAAACATCTTTGTGAAGCACGGATAAAACACAAACAAACAATCAAGCAACGATACATTTTGTCAATTCTTGGAATCTACCCACCGCTAAACCAATCGAGACTCACTTCACATATCCATCATTTCTGCGGCCAATTTTTAGTTTATTGGTAAACAGCTCGAGCGCCAGAATAGCACTCACTCTGTAGAAAGGTTTGATTATTTCTGGGTTGCATATTTTTTTGTTCTCTCTCTCTGCAAATGAGGCTTAAGCGTTGTATGGACTTACCATTTCGGTGGAATGTAATTCTTTTCAAAACTTTGCAGGAAGGGGTTATTGTTGTCATTGCTGCTGTTACGGTTTTTTTTTTCTCTGCTCTTTTTTGTTGTCGTTATCATCTAATACAACAAGGAAATTGATTGAATATTGAACTACAGCCCATCTAGGTCTTTGGCGCACTTTCGTTACATGTTCTCCTGCGACAATTGTTTCCATGAAATACCTGCACCCTAATCCAAACATAAAACCTACCCGCACACATTACCTTAACCCTAATTCCAATCCTCACGTCAAACCAACACGATCACAACATACAACCTAACCTTATAAAATCCTTTGAAGAAAATAAGACCGGAGCAATTGTCGCAGAAGCAAATAATGTCGTGTCACTCTTTGACGCAAAGCATGGGGGGGGGGATTTCGTCACAACAGCCATCATCTTATTGACATTAGTTGTGTTTTTCCTTCTCACCTTCTAAGTGGTCCAACAAGAGGTTGATAAAGTCAAGGTACTTTTCTTATGTGACAGCATGCAAATTCGATAAGCTTTATAAAGTGGTGCAAATATAGACAGCGGGAAAACATGGACGTTGAGGAGATTTGTACCTCCTGACCAAGGTTCCGAAGATGCAAAAAATAATGATTCTAATGTGTGTGGTCGTGTATGTCTGAATCCTCTCCTATCGCTCTTACGAAAAAAGAAATAAAAAAGAAGAAGGTTGTAATACTCAGGTGCAAAAAATCCCACATCTAAGCTGTTGTTCGTTGAAATCAATGTCATCTTGTTTATGATTTAAAAAAAAAGTAACAAGAAAACAAGAAACAGAATCTTCGTGACAAATGGGAAAGGAACGAAGAGTGCATTATTTTGATAAAGGGATAGGCCAAAGTATACGATTCTATCTAAAGTGCATGGTAGGTGAGAGGGGGCTGGGCATGTTCAACTTTGAACGCTTCTCTGATCTGTTGATCCGTATCTCTGGGAACTGGGACCCTCTTGCCGCCAGCATTTCCCCCGAAATGCTGTTGCCAGGACCTCAAGAGGAATACTCACATTTTGTGGAGATGCGCGGTCGGGGGGCACACCGACGCATTAAAAGCTTGAAAACCACATAGATCATACAGAATTGGTTTCAGGCGGTTTAATTACTCGTCAATTTTGCCACATTTATACACACAAACACGCACAGACACACGCACTCATCGCTCTCTTTGCCATCTCTTCCTCTTTCTCTATATAGCTCCAAATTCCAGTCCCTTGTCAATATAAATTTTAATGCACATCCCGTCTCAACGCCCAGTCCTTCCTCCTCCGCAATATCTCTTCTTCTACTCCTCCTCTTCTTCTGCATCCTCCTTCTCTTCGTCACTTCTCCGTTCTTTCACTATTCCTCCTTTCTCCTACTTTCCTCCTTCATCTCTTGCCATCCTTCTACATCTACCTCACCTCCTTCCAGACCTTACTTCTTCTCCTTCTCCTTCTCTTTTTTCTTTCCCATCCTCCTTCGCCTTAGTTCTGTCTTCCACCTCCTTCTCCCATTACCCCTAACCCCTCCCCATCCCCTCCTCTCCCCTACCCCCTCCTTACTGCACCCCCGAAAGGCGTTTGGCTGAATTAAATTGAACGAGTGCCATTAGCGCTGATCGATGCAGACTGTTCCCCTTACCTGCTGGGTATAATAGGGACTCATTTCGCTGCTGCAGATGTTATGGGCCAAACTCGCGGGGGGTTTTCGGCCAGGACGGACGTTGCCCTCGTTACGATACACACAGCGTTCAACCTGAGCCATACCTCCTATTTATCTAAGCACGTCTGCAACTTGATAGTTTGTCGAGATCCCCCCCCCCCAAAAAAAAAAAAAGAAAAAGAAAAAAAGAAACAGAATAAGATAAAGATAGGACTAGGGCTGCAGAGTATAGCAAATCTAATGGTCGCATGCGCAGTCAGAGTGCTAGTCGGTAATACGAACCGGCCCATCTACTTTTGGACTTTTCAATGAAGTCTTGCTAGCTGGCAGAGAATAAAAATCCACAGGTCTCCGGTGTCATCTATATACCCAGGCATGGGAGAAGGATCATGGTTAACATCTTATCTGATTCTGTGTATTCATTAAGGTACTGTCTTAGGTTATCTGGCTCGTGACAGTTGCAGGGAAGGTTCAGGGACACACAAACTATGTAGGAACAATACCTGTTTTATGGGGAAGCATACCCCGGTTAAAGGTAGGGGAAACCTTTTACAGACCTCCCAAAATGCAGCAAAACATTAAATATGAACCTCAGGGGACTTGTTTAGGCCACTGCTGAGAAATTTGGAAGTCAACAGTTATCTACAATTTGAATAATGCACAAAACTCAACTACTCAGTAGTTCTGTGTGTCAGCCACACTTAAGCCTTTTTGTTGCAGTCTTCTGTATCTTTTATCTATAAACACAAATCTAAAAGTATAAGAGCTGATGTAATAGCATATAGAGTGTGTGGCAAGAATGTATATAGAAATGTTTGTAAGTTTTGATGAACTTTCTTCACAAAATATACATGATGGACACACATGCAGTGCATGGGTCTGCAAAGGTAGCCTAGTAAAGTACTGGAATTTACGGTCAGCCCCGAAAAAAATTCAATTCAAAATCTAACGGTCAATAAAAATGTACTTAATGTTACCTTCCACTTTCAATACTTTATTGGAGTTTCTAAAATAATACTCTCTTCAACATACCACTGTATTTATACAACTCTTCATTTGAGGCATGCAAATGGGATTCCCTACCTTTAGAATAGTGCGCGAGTTCAGGGAATCTAGAGGTACTGACAGAACCCGTCGTGAAGTTCATGGAAACTCGGACTATCCGTTTAGATTGCATGTCTAAAGTTTTTGTTGCGACCATGTGCTCTCATCGCTAGATAACGCGGCCACAAAAGTATGCGATGTTTCGGGGGATCGTTTACAGGAAATTCAGCATATAATTATTGTGTGTGTGTTTTTTTTTTTTTTCATTCATGTAAACTTCATGACTTACATCATTTATAGGGCAGGGATGATGACATTACTTTTTTTTTTTTTACATAAAGAGAGAGTAGCATGTCTACTGAATGTATAACTTTCATTAAAATGACATTTTGTGACATTTTCTTCATGTATTTTTTTTCATCATGATCCCTACTGTGATATCACAAACTGTTATAGCCTTCTTTATGCGCAGAGATCACGGCACATGTATTTGACTATAGATCTAACAAATACCGAACTTGTACACAGCTCGTACACACCTTTTCCTCAGACTTCACAAATGATAAAATTATGTTCTAACATTTTTGAATTCACTGAATCCGCACAATAACACGTTTGAGGTAAACGTACGTTTTATAACTGGTTTGTGTTCCAGTTGTTATTCTGAGTGTTTCTGTGCCGCTGATTTTCTTACCTCCAGGTTTATATTTTTTATTAGCGTTCAACAGGTAAAATAGATATAAGACAGGGGTCCTTAAACACAATTCATAATTAAAGACCCTTGTTATAGTTTTGACAAGATAGCCAAAGTTCAAGAATATTTTTCCATGTCCAACAAAAACATACTATTATGACGTCATGCAAAAGCTCCATACATCATAACTGTTATTGTAAAGTACGTTTATAGATTTACAACAATAGGCTTTTATAATGATGCAATTTTAAAGGTAAAAACATTAATCTTCATGAGATGTGAAAGTGTTGAAAACTGCACGAAATATTAATGCAAAAAGATCCACTATCGTTATATTTTATTTATACAGAATAAGTTTTATAAAAATTAATTTGGATGCAAATGACAAGTCAAAAACATCAATCCTTATGAGATGTTAAATTGGTATAAATAGAAACTGTAAGAAAATTCAATGCAAAGAGGAGCAATGCCCATAGGGTTATCCCCCATCATTATACCATAGATTACAGAATTAATAAGTTATAATATGACAGAATATCAAGGCTATCACAATTTAATGATAATTGCAAGAAATTACAAAACTGAATTACGTGAACTGCAAAGGAATGAGTTAATTCATGGCATTCCTCTTCCGCTCCTCTTGTACTCGAAGTGTCCAAATTATGATTCTCCCAGAGACCCTTTGAGAAATCAAAACATTGATGCATTGCCGGGGGAGACAGAAATAGACTTTTCTTTTTTTTCGCCAAATTGAGGGAGAGAAACGAGAGATAGACAGCACAAACGAAGGGAAGGAGAGTGACCTTGGAACCAAGTCGAACTTATTTATCCAGAAGAGATGCTGAAGACAGATATAAAGAGAAATTTGCAGGGAGGGAGAGAGAGAGAGAGAGAGAGAGAGAGAGAAACGGAGTTGGATGGAGAGAGGGAGATGGAATAAGACGCAAAAGACGGCGTATCATCCGCACACTTCATTTGCGCATATATATTCGCGAGTCGCCCTGCACGGCGTGGTAATTTGATTTTTAGTCGATGTTGTTTATCTTTTTCTAGTCTTGTGGGTTTTTTTTTTCTTCTTCCTCGAACTCAGCAAATGACCACGAAAACGTGCAATCACCGTCTCAATTTAGCTGATATCGGAATGATGAATTCTCGCCACTTGTATTTTGATTGCAGGGCAGATGAAATCAGTGCAGTTGGAAGTAAGTGCCTTCCGGAGTCTTCGCACGTTTATATCGGGATATATAGACTGAATTGGGATACATAATGTACTGGTACTGTAGGTCTGTGCGATTTGAATGTGTCAAGCACGCTGCTGTTGAATAGTAAAACAAACATTGTCATGTTTGGTGTCGACCAAGCGATTTATTGATGTTCCCATCACCATAATGGCGGTTGCTGGTATGAGAGTGGTGGCTGATTTTTTGCTATCATTGGTGTTTTTATAGTTATCTTTTCGTAGTTGTTATTGTTATCGCTACGATATAGGTTGAACAATGCTGCTGTAAAAGAGACTCGAATGTTTATTATTGCCATAACTGAACCAGTCTACAAGTGATTACACAGTATTGAGGCTAATCAGACAAAGATATGTGTACTATGATGTTTTAAGTTTTACATCATTTACATTTTCATGTCATATCGTTGGTATGTAGTCAGTTTAATAGTAATGAAACTGTTGCCTTGTTTGTGTTTTTGTTTTCGTTTTTGTTTGATTTTCCATCTGCTCTGAATAACTTGGCGTTATTCTCAAGGTTCTTTAGTCTGGAGGCTTGTTTAATCCGAAAATGAAACGAGGTTTGCTATTCCGAAGGTTCGTTAAAATCCAAAAGCGAAATAGGGTTTGTTAAACCGATGGCTTGTTACTTCGAAAATAGAAAATAAGGTTCTTTATTCCAAAGTTTCGTTAATCCGAAAGATATCTTGCATCTCGCATACCAGAGCGTATTTGTTTATTCAATAGGATTATAGGGTTTGTTTGATAATCCAAACATGTGTGCTGTCATTCCGAAGATTCCGAAGGTTCGTTATTCTAAAGGTACATTGTACGTCAGTTTAAAACTTGACAAAACTTTTCTTTCTTTTTTACTCGAGAATGAAATAAGGTTCGTTATCACGTAGATGATACGCAAGTAAAAAAAAAATAAATAATAATAATAATAACAAACCTTCGAAGTACACTGTAAAAGGAACTGTGTTAAATTTAACACTAGGGTGTTTAATCTAACACCGATCAAGTGTCAATAGAATACCATACCGACAGGTGTAGAAATGACGTTTTGACGGTGTTGAAAAGTTTTCACCTGGCCCTTCCTGGTGTTAGGACTGTTAATTTGACACTGTAGCTGGTGATATCTTGACACTGCGCTGGTGTCAATTCAACAATGACACTACTTGGTGTTGATTTGATATTGCTTGTGTTAATGTCAATGGTATGACACCAGCCCAGCTTCAATAGGAGACCACACCAACTGGTGTTACTGTGGTGTAAATGTGTTTACAACTTTTATCGGAAACTTTATCGGAAAGTTCTTGTTTGTCTTATTGTAGTTCAAAATCAACAAGAAAAACAATAACTGATTACCTATCTAAAAATTGAAGGGGTCGGTGTAATATAGTGCTAACCCACACAATGGTCATTTTAAGATAATCGCTGATGAATATTTGGAAAGTCCATACATCGTACATTAATAAAACATGAATGCATGCATTTTTTACCATCTTATTGGTTGAATTCAAATACGATATTTTCACGGAGGTTAGAGTGAAGGATAAGGATTATGAAAATGCATGTAACTCAATATTGACAAAAGTGTGGGTTAGCACTATATTGCACCGACCCTTCAATTAGTTTTATATTTTGAAGCGACACGCCGAGGTGTCAATTTAACACCACAACTGAGCACCAGAAATTTAACACCAGTTCGGTGTTTGTTTTTTTTCAATTCAATTTCATATTTAACATCCAATGTTTTTGTTGTTGTTGTTTTTTTTTTGCAGTGTAGCAGATGAAACTTATGATTACTTTGATTTTATTGTGATATGAGTAATTCAATACAAAAGTCGTGTTATTGTACCTATGTCGGAGAGCAAAATGGTTGTTATAGTTGGACTAACGGATCAGCTGCCTAATTCTGTCCCCTTTTTGTTATAACGAACGTGTTATCTCCTTTCGAATACTGTAGTAGTCTGCCATTAATCGAGGCAGATGTCGTCAAAATAGATGGATTCGTTTTACCAGAGATAGCGGGTGTTTGAACGTTCACTTTTTTTTTTCCTTGGGGGTCCAACAACATACAACCCTCCCCTTCGTACTATTTACGAGATAGTTGCATCCCTTTTTAGATTTTTTCTCCTTTTTGTTTTGTTTTTCGTTCTTCTATTCTGCCTTTCTGGTTGTCCCCCATCCCTTTTCTTTCCCCTGTGGTTTGTCTGTTTGTGCTGAAAGCAGGTTGGCGACCTATAAAAATGATGTCCAAATCAATATCGAAGCAAAGGTGAAGTATGGAGGGGGGAGGGATACACAGAAGACCGTCAATACGGCCTAAATCATCCTTTAGCATTTCGTGTTCTTTATATAGGCGGAAAAAAAGAGGAACAACGAAACCGACGTGAAATCTAAAAGACAAAACATTAAAAGCGGGGAAAAAATCTAGCAAAATATTATTTCCCTCAATGCCACGAACGTCAGCAACTACATTCCACGGTTTTTTAATAATGTTGAGGGCCAATGCAATAGTGAACACACACACACACACACACACACACACACACACACACACACACACGCACCCGTGTATACGTACGCACGTTGCCGCAGTGCTTAAACCCTTAGCGAGTGCTTTGATACTGCGCTACTCGTCAATTTGTATACATGCTGGAGAAAATTTCGTCGCACATTAGCACAGACATGAGAATCTAATTTTTGAAATCGATCTCCGCATTATAGTGTTTATCTTTCTTGCAATTGAGCGCTGGAAAACATGATACCACACGAGCTAGAAAAGCAGAGAATGTTGCTTCAACTGTCACACTTAAATTTGACATGTGCATTCACTCTTTTAGTAATTCTGTCATTATTTCCCAATTATCCAACTCTGTTTCAACGTCACGCCACGAAAGGCTAGAGTGAGTTAGAATTCAGATAGCACCATGCATGGAAAAGACTTGCTTCTGGCAGAACACGATTTCTTTATAAATCATTATTTCTTTGAGTTTTCGATAATTCCTCGGTAATCCGATTACGTCTAGCCAAGAGCTTGGGGACTCTTTTTTCCCGGAAGGCAGTGTTTTACTAGTTTCACTATTCATAGAAGTAGTCCGGATTATTTTGTCCCACTTCGTTTCTTCCATGTTTTAATGTTTTCAGTCAATATCATTATAATTTTCTACTCAACATCATGTTATATAATTGAATTCTGTTCCCACTGCATGTACACAAATCTATGATAATGATTGATAGGTCCAACGTGTCTGTGTGCTAACGGTGCCAAATATGAATACCACAAACGGAAGCTGACACATTTTAACTTATGATAACAATTATGAAGACATGAAATACTTCCTTTACTGAAACCAAATAAAGAATTTCTTTTGTTTGTATTCAATGGGGGAATACCATGAGAAACTCCAGGAGGGGGGGGGGGGCAATATCCATAGGCGGAGCTCGGAGAAGACGTGGAAGAAAGCAAACTATAAAGGAACATCTGGAGGAAAAAAAAAAAACCCAACTAAAATCTATTTTAGCACCGTGGCAATTATTATACTCACCTATCATCGCACCCACCTATCATTGCACCCTTGAGACCTGTGGAATATTTCGCTCGAATGTCACGTTATTCATCCATTTTCGAACTCCGCAAGGACAGTAATTCATTCCCTAACAGAACAATGTTGCCGTTTTTGTGTCTTTGCATGACATTTCTTTAAAGTGTTACGTTTTTCCATTTAAAGCCATTATTTACCATTTGCAGATGAAAAACACACACACACACACAAACAACAACAGATCTGGTGCTTCTTAATAACTTTAAAATGTGAGTTAATGATAGAAACAACCAATGTAAAACAGTTCATAGGTAAAAATCAATGTTAATTTCTGTTTAATAAACAAAATAAGAATAATGGTTTTATTCGTTTCTAGAATAAGCCGTCTATAGTTACGGTTTAGTGACAAAAACTGTGATATCTCTTTGTATTTGTGGCTATATTTCGAAATTGTTATAAAATTATGGTGGACTATTTTGTAATACAACTGAGCTATTCATACGCATCAAATGTGATAACTCGAACATGTTTTTTTTTTTTTTTTTTTTTTTTTTTTTTTTTTTTTTTAATCACTTGCTCCCACTGGTAAACAGCGATTTTTGAAGTTGTACATTCTCTATAAGAACGGAAAATTTATATTAGGTGGCCTTTAAAATTGCATCTAATCAAGACGGGATGTGGGAAACGCAATTCTCGATTTCCTGTCTCATATAAATGATAAAATACATGTATATTTATACAAATCGTTGTAAATTCACATATCAGACCATTACCTGCCAATGACATATCTATCAAAGTTAGCTTTTCTATTGATACAATTGTTTTTGTGAAGGACTTTGCTCGCCGTTATCATACTAGCACTGCAGCTATTCATACAGGGCGACTGCGAATGCTATAAGTAGAGTGGGTAGAAGCATTCTTGTCCAGGAAAGCGATCGTCGGGAAGAACATGAAACCACAAACTTCCCAGTCCATAAAACCAAACCTCAATGACACGGTTGATGTTCGTTATTCCTGAGGTTCGTCAATACGAAAATAGAAATAAGCTTCGTCATTCCTAATGTGTGTTGTTCCGAAACATGCAAATCCTTTTTCCCTAGAGGTTCGTTAACACGAACATGAAAAAGGGTTCGTTCATAATTTGTGGCGTTATTCCATAGGTTTGTCATTCCGAAAATGAATTAAGGTTCGTTATTCCGAAGGTATCTTGTTCCGAATGCAAATTCTTTTTACCTAGAGGTTCGTTAACGAGAAAATGAAAAAGGGTTCGTTCATAATTTGTGGCGTTATTCCAAAGGTTTGTAATTTCGGAAATGAATTAAGGTTCGTTATTCCGAAGTTTCATTGTAATATCCAGAAATTAAATTCGGTTTGTTATTCTGATGGCTCGTTCATCCGAAAAAAAAAATGTACGGTTCGTTATTCAGACAGTTTTTTTTTTTTTTTAATCCGAAAATGAACCAACGAACCTTTGGAATGTCGAACCTTATTTCACTTTTTTTTTTCGGATTAACGAACCGTCGGCGTCGGAGCGACGAACTTAATTCTCATTTTCGAATTAACGAATTCATATTTGAGAATAACGAACTGTAACAAACTTCCGAGTCCAGAAACCAAACCTCAATATCACTTCACAGTATGGCAAAAATACACCCCGCGAAAAGTACGATCATGACGTTTGGTTCCCGCCACTGTTCGTCGGTCTAGACTTGTAAACCAATTGATGCTGATAGCATTTCAAAGTGAGATAATTATGCAATGCCATTGGCAATGCAGACATCCATTACGAGGAAGAATGTTGCCTCACCATTAATTCAATTTCTCTTTGCTACACGTCTTCCGGTATTCTTCCCTGCTACTGCTGAAATGGCGAAAGAGCAACATCAACAACAACAGCAACATAAACAAAACCTTAAAAAAGTCTTATTTTCGAATAGCTTCATCAACACTTAGCTATGTTATAATGACGTATCTTGCTCATTTTCTCTTCGTGCTATTTTTTTCCCCGTCCAAACTCCACAATCAAGACACGTTTTAGACGCGGAAACTCGCAAATCGACAGATTATACTACGAATATTTCCAATTCAGAAGAAGACATGGACACACACAAAAAATGAGTCTTGTCCTGATGAGTTTCGTGCATTCGCTCGTTCTCAATGTTAGCTAGAAGTGACGATCGTAAACGGTAATCCGACATGGCGTTAACGTGAGCTGCCGGGGGAAGACTTGACAGCAATTCAAACTTCCAAAAATTCGAGAGATTAATCGCCGCGGTAATGATAACTGGCAACGGTCGCCGGCTGCAACAGCCTGCCGCGTTATCCTTAGCACTTTGGTAGAGAGATGTGCATAAGGGGGCAAGATTGTAAAACATCAAAGACGTTTACCGAATGCTTTATCAGATCTCGCTGGAAAATTAACTTCGTTCTTACCGTGCCGGGGGAAGTATAATATGGCCATTATTTGAGCGTCTAAATTGCCTGCAGCTAATCCAGAGTGAAGAGGAATGGAAATCAAGAGAATTTGGGGGAAAATGACTTCTACGAGCAATGAAGCACTTCCATTTTTATATTTGTTATTTCACTGTTTGTTTGTTGATGTCTCTTCCTTCTCCCTGGCATTATTGGGAAGGTGACGCCACAGAAGAGAAATTACACAACCATAATGAGCAGCGTGCGGCGTGCACCCGGGATGATGGTATTGTGGAGGTTATTAACAGAGGCTTAGAGTAAGTGTGCCCGACAAGCTTGGAGTACGCAGCCGCAAGAATTATCCGCATCATCTAGACTCTTTTTTTTTCCAAATTTGACATTTCGGGTTTTTTTTTTTCTGTTTGTTTTATTAGTTTGTTTTACTTATATATCCTTCGTGTAGCAACATCGGCTACAATTTGTTATTCCAAAGGTTCGTCATTCCGGAGGTTTTGTTGTTTTTGATTGTTTTTTTTTTTTTTTTTTCGTTTTGGTACAAGCGTGTTCGTTAGTTCAAATCAAAAAGAGAAGACACCACTTCATGAGGTATCCATACTCTTTGCTATAACGAGGACGGCTTTCATAAGTCATGGTTCTTGAAGCGAATTTTGTCACACGAAGAACGAATTTAACTACGTGCAAATGGGTTTACGATCGCCACAATATCATGATGAAATGTATCCAGCAGATTTGCTTTACATTTATTTTCCCATTGCCGTAAATTCTTAAAAACGCAAAACACGAAAATAATAAAAAAAATAAAGGGAAATGAATGTTCCTATCTCTCTCTGCCATACCTAATTAAAATGCGATAAGAAACAAAACCGACTCTCTGCTTTTTGGACTTGTGGAATTACGGGAGCAATATCACAGATTAGCTCAACAACAACGTCATTAATGACACTGATATGTCTTTACATCGAGCAACCTCGTCATGGACACCCTCGTCAATTTGCTTACTGCATCGAGACGAAAGGAGATGGCAGGATTGACCATTTTTTTTTTGTCATGTGCTTGGATTATGGGTTATCCTCGGGTTAAGAGTCAAAGGTCAAGTGTGTTATGCCGCGAATCTGGCACCTGGCCAAGGAGTTATAGCAGGTTTTCTAGTAACACTTGATCTGGCGAGTGCTCAATACCAAGCTGATACATTTCGGGCAAGGGGTGTTTACTTTAAAAGTCATTTCACCCGACATTGAAACTCCTATCTCAAGTATTATCTCATTATCTCATAATTATACCAAACATGCATGTTTCGCGTGTCTGTGCAAAGAGGATGCGCAGTAACTTCAGTTTACGAATGTTGAAATCATCATCTTAAAGGTAATCCCCATTTAATGTGAACAACGCAATTTTTAAAAGGAGAATTCCAGACCAGTAAGTATTCAGTCTGAAATGAGAGAGTAAAATAATAAAAGCACAACAGTGCAAAAATATTATCAAAATTGCATGAAAATTATACACGGAAGTTATGAAATTGTTAGGTTTCCTTATTTTTTTTTTTGTGTGCAAATAGTTATCGAACTGTTGACATGAATATGCAAATGAGTGAGCTATATAGTGATGTCATCACCTCACAATTCTCCATCAATATTGTAACATGTCAAAAAAAAAAAATAAATCCCGATATGTTTTTTCTTTACCATCGAAGTGCAAATGTATTTTTCTTCCTGACTGAATAACTTCAAAATAATGATCGGTTTATCAAATAGATATGTATATGAAAATTTGAGACTGAGGCATAATTGCGTCAAAAAGAGAATAAATTAAAATGTCAAGATCTAGTGTTGAAACTGTATAATTATGATAATTTATATATATATATATATATATATATATATATATATATATATATATATATATTTAACGACATCATATATTTAACGACATATATATACACATATGCCTGGTGATCGTGATCGTGCTTTTGTCTTCAGTCACTTTTTTTTTCAACCATCAAGGACGCCAGATCCTGAATTTCGATGATTTGGCGAGAATCGTGACACGCTCTCAGTTCGTCGCGTTTATCCTCTCGAATTCCTCCTGGAGAACTATTTCGAGACCGAAGCTGCTGCAAACCGTCATGCATGAAAATCGCCTAAAAATAAGCACTCGCCGCCACATCACAAGGCGTCGTCAGGCCTGGATGCGGCCTGGATCGCATCAATCGTGTTTCTAGGAAAAGGTGATTGGCGAGTTTGGCGGTAACGGGTGTTGGATTTCATCCTCGATTAAACACATTTGCTACAAGCGACTGAAGGCAAATATTTGTGTTTGTATTTATACATAGAATTAACGACATATAAATATATCATAAAAAATATTATTTCTATGTGTGTATATCATTATACGGGTGTACACATGCCATGCAAAATAACACTTACACGTGTTTGCGCATCCATAAATGTGTGTGCGCATTAATAATTATATGCATGTGTTAAAATCACACACACAGATTCAAACAGAGGTTGTGGTGTTCTTAGTACGAAAAGTATGTTTACAGCAGCTATAAATTAATGTATCCTCATCTGAACCTCACCACAACACGAAGGCACTGCAGAGTGCGTGTGTTGGTATGCCTTATTAAAACCGAGGTTCCTTCATGGAGTGTGTTTACTCTCAGATCCAAGGTATGGGCCCTATTGTTTACCATTGGGAGCAGTGATTAAAAAAAAGGTGATGTTCGTGTTATCACATTTGATACATATATACGTAGGGCCTAGGTCAGCTGTATCACAAACATTCTACCATAATTTTAAAAAATCCAAATAAGCCCTAAAATATAGGGAGATATCATATTTTTTTCCGAATAAACCATGACTGTATACGTTAATCCTAGAAACAAATTTATTATACGTAATGTTCTCATTATCTACACATTGTATATTCAACAACACTTAACATTGATTATACTTGTTAATATTTTTTCATTGGTTGTTTCTATCGGTATCCCTATCTCACATTTTAGAACTAGTTTGAAGCACTAAATTTGTACTTTGTTTCATCCGCAAATGTTAACTGATACCTTTAAGACCCTTGTGGTAATGTTTTGAGACGTGGAAATAAAGTGTCGTGAGTCTATACTCTAGTAATGACATTATGCACATAATTTGTGCCCGCTACTGCAAACACAGGTTCTAATGTCCTACATTGACAATCAAAGCTTCAGTTAAAGGTATCGTGCAAAGAATTTTGGACATTTCAGAATCTCATTCGCAAGGGGGGGGGGGGGGGTGGGTACATATAATTGTACCCATCTAATCTAAGCACTATCATTTCCAGTAGATGATAACAGAGAGAAGCATCCCCGAGGATAAAGCGATTCCCATGGAAGCGTGATGTGGTCTGATGTAACGACGCAATATCTAAAGGGACTCTGCAATGCAAATACATGCATGTTCATTTGTATCGATTCAAAATACCCTGATTATAACTAATATGTGACCAACAGATTATCTAAATATGTGCTGCAAATATGTTTTGTGATTCAAAATTTATTTTTTTCAGATTACTTTGATAGGCTCCCACTCCCCCCCCCCAAAAAAAAAAAAAAAAACACCTCGAAGCCAGGATTCTGCCAGTGACACTATCTGATATCCATTGCTAAAGTGTTATGAGTAACACGAGACATTGGGAGGCACCTTTCGCTATTAACTGAGCATAACTTTGTTTCCCTCTGATGTCTTGTGTTAATTATGATTAGTAACACAGAATCAACATGCGTTTGAATTGCATATTTCCTTTAACTCATAACAATGACATGCTACCGTAATATACTGCAGTCATTGCAAACAGTGTAATATATCGAGGGGGGGGGGGGGGGTAGTCGTGCTATGCATCCTTACTGAAAAGAAACCATTGATGATCCCCGGCGATATGACACTGATATAGCATTATCATCTGCCTATGAGCAACTACCTTCGGAAAACATCAGACCCTCATCACATACGAATGCGAGGGCTTTCATTAACATTCCATTTCTATATCACGCTCGAATGATTTTAACCCCTTTAATTATTTGTAATAATACCCCCCCCCTTCTCTCTGTCTCCATCGCTTAAATGTGAAAGTAATTACGTATCGGGGTAATCCCATTGTTCACTTCTGCTGACTATTCAAAAGAGAGAAATTAAAAACAGGAAAAGAGAAAGATTATGATCAGATACTATTCGGCTGGAAAAAAAAAAAAGTTGTTACGATTTAATGTGAAAATGGAGGATTGGTGATATGTTTCCGTGGGTGAAACCCCCATCAAAAATGGTTTTGGTTATCTCCAGGCACGTATGGTAGGTCATTATAGCTTGAAGATATTTATTATCTCTCTTTTTATCTCTCTCTTTCTCGTTGTACATGCGTCTCCCTCTCGCACTCTTTCTAGATGTGCATTAAAAAGTAAATATCCGCTGAGTATTGTAATATTATGATGACTGTTTTGTACATGCCTTCATGGATAACGACCAGTCCCGACAGATATGATATGACTGGCAAAAGAACTGTGGATTCATCAATGATTTATCAGATCCACTATTCAACAATCTCCCGCATTACGAGTGAGGTGGGCTTTGACTTGTGAAAAGCCGACGTGAGGAGCGTGCTGAAACGCAAAGAAGAAACGTCAATTTATGCCGTTTTGGTTTGTTCGTCAGCATGTCTGTGTGCCTCTGTGTGCATGTGCCTACGTTTGTGTATGTGTAGGTGTTTGTGTGTACCAAGAGTGATTGTGTGAGTGTGTGTGTGTGTGTGTGTGTTTGTGTGTGTGGGTGTGGGTGTGATTATGTGTGTGTGTGTGTGTGTGTGTAAGCCAATGAGTGCGCAGACATATTTCATCCATGCATGCGCTAAAGCAATAAAGTGAAACATACGAACGTTTTACCCCCCCCAAAAAAAAAAAAAAATCCTCATAATATACCAGTGAGTTAATTCTAGAAGCTGAATCTGCTAATATGAAGTGAACAAATATGAAGTGAACAATCTACAAAGATGCGTAAGCTTTTTATTTTCCCATAATTTTATAATGTTACAATAAAGGAATTTTAGGAGAGGGACAAAGGCAAGCAAACAAAGAGAAATCAGCCAATTTTTGTCTACAAGGAACGCATTTTCTTGACGAATGAGAATATTCATGATGATATCGCAACGATCGATTCACGATGATAATCGTCTGCTATGATCGACTCGGTGAATACTACTAAGTGTTACGGTTAATATCGACGAGTCGTTAAACTGATATTTCCTGTATCTCTAAAACTCTCTCGTTATTGACTCATAGACTGCTTCGGAGGAAGGAATCGAGTGAAAACGAGACATTTTCTTCACAAAAGAAAGGGGGGAAGAGAATTTCGCCACCCCTTGGCATGGGGAACATAATACAGAGAGTATGCATAGCTGCAGTTTGGAATTGTGGGATAGGTCGCGGTCGCAGCTCTAATTGCAGCTGACAAAACATTAAGGGGAGCCCTCTTTTTCTCAAGTTTCCCTACAGACGTATGATCACTAACATTGCAAACGCAGAAGAAGCGGCATCCGAAATCCAATGAAACAACAACAAAAACAAACCTAATGATAGCAAAAGAGAAAGAGAGAGAGAGAGAAAAGAGGAGGGGGTAGAGAACATTAAGTTGATCGCACATCTGAAGCTCATTGTTACAGTATGGAGTTGTGGCAACTGTGAAATACACATTTCGCGCAAAAACAGCCGAACATTGCTACCAAAGTAGTCGGCTTCCGTAGGTCGGCGTGCATGGTGTCACCATGACATTTTTTTTTTTTATCTTTTTTTTTTTTTTTTTTTTTTTTTTTGGGGGGGGGGGTCTTCTTTCAGTTGGTACGAATATAGACAGAGAAAAGGTGCATTCTTGTAAAATCACATTCTACAGTCATATTCAGGTGCTTGGAAAATCTATGCAGATTCAAAACAAATTACTTAATGTAAAAGAAAAATACCCACAAAACACACACACACTCACACACACACACACACACACACACACACACACACATGCCTATCTGATCATGTTATAGGTATATAACCTAACCCTTAATCGGCCTTGCAAACATGGGTTTGATTCAACTTCTTCAATTATATCGTCCTCTAAAAGTCTTTCTTAGTTTCTGTGATCTTTTTTTTTTCTCCGAAATTGTCCGTACTGTCTCGCATTCGTTTACACAACGTCGGTAGTTGTATATACACACTATGGATGTCTTCGGTTTCGCAGTTTTTAATCATGGCAGAGCAATAGCAAAAAGGAGAATGAAAAACAGTAAGGGTGTTTTTCCCCGAAAAAGAGATATTATGGTCGTATACAAGACGGAATTCCACACAAAATGTCTTCATATCTACTTTAGACAGCGCTCATTTCTCGTCTGCAGCTGACTGACTCTTAGCAGAGCTGGATGCTTGAAAACGACGTGGAGCTGACCTTGGCGCGTGTCCAGCGAAACGTACATCACTCACCAATTAAGGATAAAACGCGCAACAGTTCGATGGCTTAAGCCTTGAGCAGTCTGCTTAAGATACCATAATGCCGCATACTGACGCTAAAAAAAGGAAGAAAAACGAACAACCAACCTTGAAGAGATAGAGTCTATAGACCTTCATTAAGAGAGTAAAAACTATGGGCATCAAAAGAACTGCACATTTTACAAGAGACTATAAAGGTATACTGTAGGGAAGTAAAAATAAAAACAGTGATTACTGAGCCACGTCGACCTCTGTACTCAGTGGGATAACTAAAAACGGGTTCGCCTTGGCCCAACTGCTGCATGGCTTGCAGGCTACTTATCATTCTGCCTATTCTTTGACCAATGTCGCATGTTGTTGGTCAGTCCACTCATAAAATACTGTACAACACAAGCCTACATAATATGTCAGTTCTTCTTTTTCTTTTTTATATAAACGGATATCCGGGATAATATTTATTACATTTGAATTGCGGTAAATGGTAATTAAAACGGCATTGACTTAATAGCCTTGATTTTGCTTCTTTTCCACTGACTTTACATAGAGTTATCTCCAAGTTATTCCCTTCAAGAAGTATTTGTCAATTCAAAACAAGAATAGAATACAATCAGAGACAAGTTGTGACAACAATATTATGGACTGTGGACCCTCCCCGCGCTGAAACAAAAATAGTTGGTCATTGATCGGCAATGTGTCGACATCGGAACGGGGGGGGGGGGGGGGGGGAGGGAGAGGGGAGGGGTGATGTCTGTATGGTATTTTCTGCATTTTACTGTCCTCATTCATAAGAAATATAGACTTGATGGCAATTCACATCGAGATATTATTTACATCGCTCTGTTGCTTTGTTTTGTTGGGTTTTCCTTTTTGGTAAGAGCTTTTACTTTAAACATGTCTAATCAAATGTCGGCGATGATTCGTTTTGGAAAAAGACAATGCAGAAATGAATTGAAATCGAACTTTATTAAAACGAAAATAATGGTAATCTTTGATTTAATCTGTGATTACTTGAACGGAGAGTTCATGTGTTATAGCTGTAATGTTGATACTCCTATTATTATCTTGAAATATCAGTGCAGTTGGTATTGTTTTGTTTTGTTTTGTTTTGTTTTGTTTTGTTTTTTGTTGTTGTTGTTTTTTTTTGGGGGGGGTCATCAATCAATTAAAATATATATATTCAACTTTTATTCTTCATGACTGACCATAAAAAGAAACACTTTTTGCTGAGGTTATTCCCAATTTTTATTGAAGTACGCGCATATTTCGTAGGAAACCGGCTCCTGCAATATTTCAGCAAATTTTATTGACTGGTTATTAACCAGATGGTTATTAGTTTTCCGTGCTAGTCGTCATTCAAAGCATACAAAAGGTTAGCTATTCTTTTACCAAAACTGACCAACTGAATTAAGATAAAACTTACCACGAGATCAAACAAACAATTAGAAAACAAAAACAAAAACACAGGGCAAAGAAAAACTTACATTATATTATGCAAACAAAAAATTTTCAGCTTCAACAGGACTTGACCAACTAGCAGCCTTTATTACAGGAAATCTATGTTTGCGCTTTGGAGCCGACTTGATCGAGATGAGTGTAAGGGGAAAGGAAATACAAGGGGAAAATGTGCATGAAAGACGAGGGGGTGAAAAAAAAAATCGATGTTCCATTAACCTGAGGAATAGGCGAAAAAGTTTTTTTTTTTTTTTTTTTTCGAAAGGGTGGGAGTTATGGTGTAAATTGTGGAAGAAAAAAAAAAAACGCTGAACGAAATAATCTTGCCTCACCTACGCAAAACAAGTAAAAAATGTTTTGCATGAAATGAAAAAAAAAAAAATGTCTCTGGTGGGAATGTATGTAATACAGAGATGACGAAGTGAACAGTCTACGCTGTTTAATGTTAAATATGAAGAGAAATGAATCAATTAAACTCATACAAGTATCCAGGGAACCATACAAAAGGGAATAAACGTTCATTGAAGCTTGACAATTTCAGCGTAGAACATTTTCATTTTAACACTGCTTTCCTACTCGGACGGGACATTGCAACACCAGCAGGTATGGACCATTGAATAGTGAACAAAAGAATGAAACCACCCCCCCCATCAAAAAAAAAAGAAAAAAAAAGAACAGCAACAACAAACAAGGATCATGTCAACCTTCAGCAGTAATCATGAGACTATCAAGGATGTAACTTTGTATCACCCCAGACTGGTATACGTTACGCCTCTTGACGGACTGATGCTCAAAAGTTGTTTTACCTTTATCATCATGATTTTACTGATGTCACTACAATGAGATTTGGAGTGATGTTTGTCATTTAAAAACTGTAGTCCTTTGTTTTTCTACAAGAAACTTATCTAACAAAAACACTTACCGATGGCTAAATAAGCCGTTGATGATGATTGGTTTTTTTTTTTTTTCCCTTCGCAAGTGCCACCACCCGTCACTCACTCGTCGCGCGTTATTCAGTCAATTCCAGTCGATTAATTTACACACAATTGTATGAATGACGTGTATTTTATAGTAAAAATGTTTCTAAAAATATGAAAAGGCAAAATCGAACGGCTGCTGCAGAAAAGAGAAACCAGCTTGAGTCACAAACATATCTTATCCGTGTGAGTACAAATCGGCGTCAAGCCAAAGTCAGCGTGAAAGCGTCGGAAAAGCCATGGAAACAGCACTCGCGTTTCGTCCAAGGTCCAGCGAGCCCGTAAACGAGTGACGGGTCCACTCTCGGATACGGAGTCGTCGCGCGCCAATATTGCGGCGCGCCGCTAACTGCGTGAGACGACACTTACGTCGTGACTCACGAGCGAGGAATAATTGTAATAGCGTCCCGCCAAGCAATTCCACACTTCTCGCAATTGCAGAGTGTGAATGTATTTGTTGTCGTTGTTCTTGTTGTTGTAGTCGTTGTTGATAATGATGATTATAAGACCTGTAGAGATGTGTGTGTGTGTATTTTTTTTTTTTTGTAATGGGGTCACGTGATTCGGCCGAGCAAAGACCGTTTGGATTCCGTACGTCCTATGCAGGGGAAGGCGGGGAGGTAGGATGGGGAATGGAGGTGGGGGAGGGAGGGGGGTTGGAGGAGCGGGTATGTTGAAATGGGAAGAGAAAAATCCGTGCCGAGTAGTGGAACGAAAGTTGTCAAGAGGGATTTTTCGGCAGCGGGTGGCAGACAAAGGAAGCGAGTGTGAACGTCGATCGAAATTACGTTTACAAAGAGCAATCGGCATGAACAGGCTTGGATGAAGACAGCGACGCTAGCCTGTCAGAGGTAATATCTTGAAGTAAGAATGTGGAAGACAGGATGACGAGGTTGTTTTCTGTCATCCCCTTCACCACGGACCCATCTCTCCTTTTGCCTTGGCAATTAAAATAATCTTACACACGGTCTTCACAATCTCACTACTTCCGTTTCTCTCTCCCCTCACCGTCTATCTGTCTGTCTGTCTCTATCATGTATGTAAAAATATGTAAGTATAGATATTTGTATAGTAAATATATGCACATATATTTGAATATAATTGGGCTGTGACGCGAGAAAAGGGCCCTTAGCGCCGCTGCGCGCAAACGCCAGAAAACGGCGCGGAAGTTTGACAAAGCAATACGCGCAAAAAAGATCAACTAGCTTTACTACGCGGAAATGCATAGATGCATCAAAAAGTGACAGGATTTGGACAAAACATGCTGTTTTGAATGTCGTAATTGGAGCATTTAGGAGTGGAATTTCAGACAAAGGTTTGCATATCCAAATACGTCAGAGTTTCTTCTACAATATGGAGGTGAAAACTCATTTTCAGTATAATAATGCCGTAAGGGCCCTTTTCTCGCGTCACGGCCCAAAATATGGCCGTGTGTGTGTGTGTGCGTTATATCTACTTGCAAAGTAATCATTATCTCTGAAGATATAGTCGTTGTGTCCAAACAAATCCTCATAACTAGAAGAAATCAAACTTATCAAATACACGATTATGAAAGACAAAATGATAAAATAAAACACACGTCATGGAGAAAAATGACCAAGAGTACCGATTACAGGGGAAAGTCCAAGTATATGTTAGTCTGACAAGAAAGAGTAAAATAGTTTGAGTTCGAAGGTAAAATTTTGATCAAAATCGGGTGAAAAAATAAGAAAGTAATGTCATTTTGACGTTTCGCTAATTCTTCAGGAAACAGTTCTTGAAAGTCAATATGAATGCGCAAAATGGCAAAGTGAGCATGTCATCCCCTAATAACTTGCCACATAGTTTGGACTTTCCAGTTTTTCATTCAAACGCAATTATGCCAGAGGCTTAACTACCTAACTGATCACTATTCTGAAGTTTTGAACGAGGAATAACATCATGTTTCAGACTTCAATGACAGGAACATAGATTTTTTTTTTTAACACGATCAATGGAAAATTGTGAGGTTATGACATGGTTAGCTCATTCATTTGCATATTCATATCCACTGTACAAGAATTGTTTTGCAGAAATTAGCAAAATTTCAAAATGTCATAACTTCCGTAAATTTTTCATCCGGTTTCAGTCAATGGTTTACCTTTGAACTTTTGATATTTTACTCTTTTTTTTTTTATCAGACTTACTTATACTGGGACTGGATTTAACTACTTTGATGTCATTTTTTTTTTTTTTTGGGGGGGGGTACTGTTAACCCTTGCCCCACCCTCGATTACTGTTCGTGGCATTCCCTACTAATTAATAAAAACAATACAAAACAAAAACAAAAACAAAAACAAACAAAACGCAAACAACGTTCCTCGGGTTCTGATACATACAGTGAGTCTATAAAAACACTTCGATCAAGCGTGATATATTTTATATGCCAACTCACTCTCTCTCTCTCTCTACCCGGGAAAATAGGAATCTCTAAAAAAATTTTTCCGATCCCTAAATTCCATTTCTTACGAGAATGATGCCTTTGTCACCACTTCGTGACATTTGAATTCGTTTTGCTCGCTTCTCCGCTCTTCTTCCCCAATTACAATCTCGAACAGTCTGGCATTGGTTTGAGACAATGCCATTTTCGTGCACAAGCACAAGGTCTATTGGAGTGAAAAAAAATTTCATATGCATGCGCATAACTTGGTCTATTTTTTTGTTTTCTCCCTCTCTCTTTATCTAAGCGTATTTTTCAAGGGGTTTAGCTGAAATTGCGTCAGAATCGATCTGACTCAAGCCATGTCCATCTGAAGGGAGGAAGTGGATATAGAGTTTTGTGCGACGGGCAGCCATTTCCAAAATGACAGATCGCATCTTTCACCGTCAGGGTGAATTACGGATGTTGTTGAGGACGCCACCTGATGCTCGATGCTCACTCCAGGGAATGTCATTTTTAAAGACGTTGTCACCTGCTTGTTTGACATTCATGTTTGTCATCGCTTGTTGTATAGGTGATGCAAAATTGATGAAATAAATCAACAACAACAACAACAACAATAATAACAACTACAACAACTACAACTACACAACAAAGAAATAAAAGATATTAAGTGAAAGTTCCAAAGTACATGTTGACGCAAACGCAAACCGAATAATCACCAGATGCATACAAATTAATCTTACAAGAGATGTCCATAGTCAGGACAATTTGATGTTCCTAAGAAATTGACAGCAATTTTCCTTTGTTTTGTTTTTTTCTCTCTCTCTCTGGCTCTATGTTAGACGGTTTTGGCGCCCAATTGTAGTTTCTGGGTCATTTGAATGATAACACGACCCAGAATGTCTTGTCTGCATGGACGGGTCTACATATGTCAAATGAATTTTCGCACTTGTGCTTACAAATCGATAAAGGCCCGCCCACCATTCCCCGTTTTTTTTTTTTTTTTAATAGATGAAAATACGCTGCCTCGTTTTGTCATTTAGCCTAGTTAATCTCTTGCTACGTCATCGCATGGGAATTATGACGTGCAACATTATATGCATTCAATTTCTTTCCTTTGTGATCTCGTCATTATGTGTTGTTTGTCATCTGTCATCTGACACATACATATCATAGATAGATAGATTAGATAGATAGATAGATAGATAGATAGATAGATAGGTAGATAGATAAGTAGATGTATAGATGAATGGACAGATAGAAACACAGACTGACATACAGATAGATAGATAGATAGACAGATAGAAAGAGAGATTGATTGGTAGATAGATAGATAGATAGATCATAGATCTTTAGCTAAACAGGTAGACAGACATATAGATAGATAGATAGATAGATAGATAGATAGATAGATAGATAGATAGATAGATAAATAGATAGATACAAACATAGATAGATAGAGAGATAGAGAGAGAGATAGAGAGAGAGAGAGATAGACAGATGGATGGATGGATGGATGGATGGATGGTTGAATGGATGAATGGATGGATGGATGGATGGATGAATGGATAATCACGACCCTCTGAAGGAGTAGATTACAAGAAAGTCGGTAGAAACGCTCAATTCTGGAGACCGAGAATATAAGGGGGGGGGTAGGTGATAATCATGGGGGTCGAACGGGAAAAGAAATTATATGAAAATTTTTAAAAGAGATATGGAGAAAATGATAATTGTCATCCTCCACGGAATAGTTTGATGATGCAGTTGTTTCTCCAGCAGATAGGTAAATGAATGAATACAGTAGTTGCTCAAGCAAGTTCCATGATTGCAAATAAATTGCTCATAAGAGCAGAAAATCGTCAGCGTAACGGTGCAAACATATCATAATATCGGATCAATTACGGTAAACTTCCGTCAAAGATTCTCTGGCACCGCTGTTTAGCCTCGTCTGAAAATCCTCCACCTGCGATCTTTTTGCTGAAACATGATCATAATTAACGCAATGTTGAATACTATGTCACGTGTAATTACATTCAAATTCTTCGTTTCCCAAAGTATGTGTTTCATAAGGTATGTTTTTGCTTTTCTTCCTTTCTGCTGTATCATACAATAATGCTGTTCTGAGACTACAAACCCATCATCAACTTCTGGACTGTCACATGGCCCAATGGAAGGAAGGTGGCGTTGTCAACATAGGTTCTAGACAAGCTAGATTGTTGATTATTTTTGTGGACCTGCAGAGAGCGCAAAACAGGATGCCAAATTCACCCACTGTCATCGATTTTGTCGACAAATCAACTCCCGGCTGTGACGTCATTCTGAGAAAAGAGAACAGCTTAGCATTCGACTGGATTATATCGACTATATATAAGGCTTTAAGTAGTGCGTGAAAAATAAAAAGATTTGATTTGTGCATTAAATCAAGGACTGATTTTAGTGTCTTGTGTTGCATTGCCAGACCCCAAGTTTAGCACTCCCACATAGTACCAGTTACAGTACAATACATGAAATGTTTGCAATATGAACCATCGGATTGCGTTTTGTTGTGCACAGAAATGTTCTTTTGTTTCACTTGTTAGATTTGTTTTGTTCATCGGGGTTGCCTCTTGATGAGTATAGCGTGTGTGTGTGTGTGTGTGTGTGTGTGTGTGTGTGTGTGTGTGCGTGCGTGCAGTGTTTGTTAGGAATTGACATCAACAATATGTTGTGTCTGAGCTCAATATAAGTCAGCGACTTCAGCAACTTCACAGCTGTGTAGCAAACGATACAAAGTCGGACTATGAAAACAGAAGCCTATTGAAATATCAATTCAAACACCTGTCAGAGAGCCGCAAGCATGCACATCGTCACCAACGTTTTCGGTGAATGCGTGGACAACGCGTCCCCTATTCACACGTGGGCGGGATGACAGTTATCAATGTTAGGTATAGTCTGTTTAAGTTTGTCCGTTCATTTTTAGAGTTTGATTGATTGATCGATTCTTTTTTTCTTTTTTTTTTATTCATTTTTCCATCTGGGAAGATGACTGGATAGTCTATAATTATAATACATCATCTACACTAGCTGGTCTTCCAAAGTGTCCAGTTGGATGCTAGGCGGGACCACCTAACTGGGTTATATGCAACCTGATGTTTGCGATGGATGAATGAAGCGGGATCTTTTACGTGCATGAGTTGTGACTCTCTCACACACGGCACCCTCCATTGGATGTCCTATCCGAGGGACAGAGTGTTTTACCTCTTACTAGAGGGGACGGTATGATTACAGACAACATTGCTCGGTTGGACTCGGAATCGAACCAGGGTCCTTTGGATCTGGAGGCAGACGTGCTACCGACTGATGAGCCAAAATTAATCACTTCGCCTCTGTAGTGTCAGAACGTTATCGCACGCAGTATGGAAAGGCTAGATTTATAGAAAAGATGAAACCATGAAGTCGATGTTGTTGTTTTTGGTGTGTTTTATTTCATGTCTTTGCTTTTTTATACTGTTTTGTCTTGTTTTGTTTTATTTACTTTTTTTTTTTTTTTACAAGGCACCTCTTGGAGGTAGTTTTAAGGGGTTAACCGTATGGCCCCTTGGAAAATACCCAGATAAAATGCAGAGCAAGTTTGCGGTCTACCCATAAGTTGAGATTTCGGGTCACTCTTGATAACTTTGAATGATTGATGACGACAGGCGTATATTATTATAGGGTTACGACACTCACAACCGATGTAAGAACTTATAACTGTGGCCAATGGATGGGTAAAATGTATGAGGAGAGAGATGCTAAAGAACAGCAAGAAGAAAGAGACAGATTGAACTTGCTCCAAAATGTAGGTTTGTCACACGATATGGGTTAGTTACGTGACAATGAGCGCCAATCATGTATGGGGATGCGTTCGCGTTGGCAAGCAAGCTGCACTTTGTCAAGGGGTAATACCATACACCCCCGGGGTGTCCATCGAATGATGTACACCCACTCTTTGCCCCCCCCCCCCCCCCCTCATCGACTCGATACTTGTCCCAAAACAGTGTTCTCGGGACTCCTTTATAAGCCGGGATTATGCGCGTAATGGGGTAATTCGCCGCAGGGCAGATATTGTGTGAGAGCTCACATGTTAATCCCCAGAGCGCATCACTTTCAATGGCATACTCTGGGTAAAATGGTCCCTACCCCCATTCAGCATGTGAAATCGAGAAGGAGATAATAATGTATCCGGCAATATGGAAGGTTAACTCCTTCGGCCCCGATGGAGCAACATGTCCTCACAATAACGTCTGTGGGATTTTCGGATGGTAGTTCTGTGAGGACATTACCTCTGTGTGTGTTCTGAATGCAGATTGGCACAGGATATCCCATAACGTTGTACGTTCTGTCCACAGTCCCTGGTACAGAAAGGTTTGATATGAATGCCAATACAGTACGCAGGCCGGACGAGTCAATTTATCTTCTGTCCCTTGTCAATTCGTTTTGTTTGTTTTGTATCTTTTTGTTTTCATTAATCATCCTTAAACTTATTTTGTCCGCACACTTTTTTCCCAAGGACATTAAAGATACAGTTTACCATTGGGAGCAGTGATTTAGAAATTGTTTGAGATATCACATTTGATGTATAATAGAGCAGCTGTATCAGAAAACATCATACCAAGTGAGAATTTTGCAATAAAGCTCAAAATATAAGGAGATATCACTATTTTTCCCAAACCATAACTAAAGACGGTTTAGTCTAGAAACATTTTTATCGTAATTATTGTTCACATTTTGTATATCAAATAATACTTATCATTAATGGATGTTTCTACCCCTAACTCAAATTTCAAATATATTTTGAAGCACTAAAACTGGGTTTTTGTTTCATTTACTAATGGTAAATTGTGCCTTTAATAGCGAGTCAGATATGTGCACATGGTGTTTCATAAAGACGGCCAGTCGGGGTTCAACAAAAAGTTTTATCACCTACCCCAATCTTAACTCCTGACTCTCTCTCTCTCTCTCTCTTTGTTGTTTAGTTGTAGCTCGAACAATTGGATTGAATTGGATTGAATTAAACTGAATTGAATTGAACTGAACAGAGTAAAATATAATATCATTCAATTGAATTGATGAATTGTAGATGTAAATCTACAAGTATGCGTTTTCATAAAATAATGATGTCTGATAAGAATGAGGGAGGTAGGTTGTCACATGATGTCCCTTTATATTGTGGGAATTCGTAATTGAGACATGATAATTACTCTTCCAATGAAACCTTCCTGAAACCAGTAAAATTTGAAAAAAGAAGCAATTGAACGTAAAAACACAACAAAAAACGACACACACATACACGTAAGAGACACACAGGCAGACAAAAACACACTAGAGGTATAGTTGGTAAATTATTGACAATCAAGAGTGATTGCATAATGTATTTATAAACATCATGAAAGGTAGGATGAGATGCGATTACGCATTGCCATTTTAGTTTGATTTCCAAATGTTTCTATTGGCAACAAATGGCATTCTCTTTCGCGCGCCACAGAGACCAGAGATTCAGAATCCATTAAAGGGGATGGCTAGTAACTGATCTGTGGGAATAGTGGGAATGCTGGAGGATGATTGTTCCAATCCTTGTGGAATTCATTTAGAAAATAGTACAATATATATCTATTGTTGTGATTTTTTTTTCTTCTTCAGAATGGTCTCATATTCAAGTAATGTGCAGTTCAATGTTTCCAGGTTAGCGTGCCTGGTGTACAGTGACGGGGCATTAAACTGCACATTACTTGAATATGAGACCGTTCTGAAGCAAATAATTTTCACACAACAATAGATATGTAATGTACTCTTAAATGAATCCCACAAGAATTGGAGCAATCATCCCCAGCATTCCCACTGATTCCCACTGATTCCCACTGATCAGTTACTGGCCATTCCCTTTAAATTCTTGTGTCCGGCACACTCATTACCAAATTTTAATAGAATTATAACCTTCATGCTTGTTTGACGCTATCCGTCGTATTAAAGTCATTTTAGAGAGTCCCTTTAAAGGCAATGAAAGGGACACAAATGTGGAATGCAACCATCTAGTGTTTTTTTTTTTCTGTTTTTTTTTTTTTTTTTTTTTTTAATAGCACTCTCGTGTTTTTGGCTGGGGGGGGGGGTGGTGGTCAGTTTTCCCATACGCTATTCTGGGATGGACTTATGATACTTTGCAACTGTTAATAGTTTATGAAAAACTTTAATGTAGAGCAACATACATTATGTACACGTAACCTTTTTTTTTATGTATTATCATTTCGGGCTATACTAGACAGCCCATAAGAACTCGATGCGATGCTAGAGATGGCTTTATCCACACAAAAGTCAAGGAAATTCACTCCTCTTTCGCAGCTGATTGGAAATGTAAATTTGTTGACGAGTTGAGCAAATTCATTTCACAATACAGACACGCTGCGAACATGATATGGAATTCCGTCCCAAAATCTAATCAAGTGAGTTTGTTTTCTTCTTTTTTTTCTAATCATCATGTGAGCAGCTTTAATATCAATACTCATATTACCAAATAAACCGGAGTATCTACAATGTGCATGAAATTACCACAGCTCTCACCTAGTTTACACCCTTAATAAGGAGCAAAACGAAGGCCTGTTCGGGTACTCTAACTCACACAGAAACATGAAAGTCTGGTCTAATTATTGTTTATGCTATAAACGAGCATCTATGCCGTATTGCATTACCAGTTTCATCTAATTCCACTTGAATTTTATCAAATGATTGGTTATACTTCATTATCCGCCTACGCGTTATACAGGCGTTGGTAGTGATATAAAAAAAAAAATGCTTATAATCCGAATAACATTTTAGCGTGTAGCTTTCAGATAAGAATGTCCAGGCAAGCAAGAGGAAAAAAAAACATTTTAATCTGGACCAACTGCAAATTCAGGTGGTTGACTTTTTCACTTAAGAAGGTTCTTCAAACTCGTTTCATTGGTTGTAATACTCTGATAACACATTAACAGTGCAGAGGAAATGTTCACTGATCCCCAAAACAAAAGAAGGTGGTATCATTTATATGGAATACATTGAGCAAAAGTGTTGTATCGTTTCATACCAGCTTCCAACCCAGTTTCCCTTATTAGTGAAACAACAGCAACAACAACAACAACAAAAAATTAACAAAATACTTGTGGTGACCTGTTGTAATGCTACACGATGTTGCGGTCAAGCAGTGGTATCGGTATCAACAATGAACGCAACGGGCATCTGAATTACGGCAAACTGTAATGGACCCTTGCCTTGCCTGACCCTTTAGACAGTGTGTACAATAAAATGTTTGTTTGTTTGTTTGTTTGTTTTGGTTTGTTTTTTTTTTCTTTTGCCAATGGCACTCAAAGTACACAGAGATTTAAGCATAGTCTGTTTAGTCATGATACGTAATACATGAATTTATCAATGAAGGTTGGCCAGTCGTGGCCTGAAGGATGTTGAGTTTTAGTCGAGTTTTACGCGACCTTTAGGTGCGTACTTGCAATCTGGCCGGTTTATATTAAAAAATATTCTAACACATTATTATTTCAATGATGAGGCGGACCCCAATTTGAGCATGTCATCTTTTGTTCCAGCCGTTCGTGATGGTGCGTGCAATGAACTCTAGTAATATTGCATGCAAGTGTATTGAGGCACACAGGCCATGGAATATGCAAGGCAAACGTTGTGCCGACTTGCATACAGCTACGACAGGCAATGAAAATCCTTTGTGAATATAAAATTCGAGTACAGTCGTGTGTTTTAAAAAAAAGAAAATGCTTGCAAACGAGTTCCTTCGTAAGTATGAAAACCCTTTACGTTCAAGCAAATTTGATTATGCTCGAGGGCGTGAGCAGTCAAAAGGGGAATGGGAACAAGTCCGCTGCGTGCCAAACTTCGCACAGCGTCAGTTTGATATTCGCGGACGACAATGTAGAATGATGTATGACACACACAAACAAAAATGGGTAAAAAAAAGAAAAAAAAATCTGTGACTCGATGAATTTGAGCATCGCGTATGAAATACAATTATGTTTGAATTCATGACTCGAATGATATAGGCTAAGGCTTTGCAACGAATTCGTGAAATTGTCATTTTACTTGCGAGAACGTGAGCATTTGTGCCACATAATACTGAACCTGAACACAGAGAAACAGAGAGATAGAGAAAAAAAAGCGTTAAAGGCATATTTTACCATTTGCTGATGAAATAAAAACCCAGCATTAGTGCTCCAAAATAGTTCGAAAATGTGAGTTACGGGTAGAAACAACCAATGTAAGAATGTGAATAAGTATAATCAATGTTAAGTATTGTTAAATATACAAAATGTGAACAATGGTTGTAACAAAAATGAAAATGTTTCTAGACTAAACCGTCTACAGTTACGGTTTACTGAGAAAAAATTGTGATATCTCCTCACGTATTGCAAGATTCGTATATATGGTAGGATGATTTGTGACACAACTGACCTATGTGTGTGTATATATATATATATATATATATATATATATATATATATATATGCATCAAATGTGATATCATGAACATACTAAACTAAAGGTAAACATGACCTTTAGCTCTTTATGTGCCATGGTGTAAACCCCCTGTGTACCACATTATTCTGAGACAGCAGCGAAGTTATGCTTTGGGAGAACATTCTTTCTTGTCAAATCTATGTAACTTTCATAGATTTTTTTTTTTTTTTTTTTACCCTCGACATGTAATGAGCAAAGATGTAGAGAAAATGCCAAGCTTTGCTATGATGTAAATTGTATGAGAAATCTATGATTATTTTTCTTTCAAATGATCAATAGCTACGTTTTTGTACAGCCATGACTTCTGCACACAAAAGAGTGACAGAAAGCAAAGAGAATACCGCTTGATAGTCAATCACAACATTAATGCAAGCTACATGTGACAGGATTGGAATCGCGAAAACGCTTTCAAGGTACTGTGGCATTTGGCGATTTCTCGATCGGTTTGGGCGGGTTTGTGCGGTTGAGCAGAACATGCAAACTTGGCATGCCGTCAACTGAGTCGGGCGTGCGAACGTGGCACATAAAGAGTTAGAGAAGACACTTGTTTCTTTGCTATTCTACGTATCTCTGTCGTTCTCCCACTCTCATCTACCCATGTATCTCTTTATATCTCTAGTTACCTTTCTATATATATATATATATATATATATATATATATATATGTTTCAAAAACATGCGCTTTCCTCGCCAGGATAAAGCGTTTTAATGCCATTTTAGGTTTTAATCTCATATATATTTATATATATATATATATATATATATATATATATACATAATTATGTTTATCTAATAATATATCTTTCTATCTATCTATCTATCTATCTATCTATCTATCAATCTATCTATCTCATAATTCTCTCTAACTCCATCTCTTTTGGATACCTTAATATCTCTTTTCCAACGGCTGACTGGCCAACTTCCCGCTGTTTCGTAGGGTAATCATATAAATGGCATACGGTATCATCGTGACGAATGTAATATTTAGAGCGAAGTGATAAAAGTTCCACAAATGAATAATTTGGATGCGGCTTTGGGTAACCATGAAAAAAAAAAGCTTTCATTGAATTCAGCGCAGTAGCACGTGAAAAGTGCATGATCTGCCAGTAATACAATCCTGACAAGGGTGTATCATATATATCTCTCACATCTTAGCAACACATGACTGTCCTTCATTTCAAATATCCAGTTGTACAGAAAGAAGGACAGAAAGGATAGAGAGATAGAGAGGGGGAGGCATACGGATACTGTATGTAACACAATTCGATGACCTATGCGTCTACTAATGCTGTTACATAAGCTAATTCTCACACACACACCCACTACACACACACACACACACGCACAAAATGATCAACAAGGGGCGAACAGCACATTCTTTTGTAAAGCTTTGTGCGATGATGTGATATCACACTCAAGTGCGATGCGCCTTCCATTAGTTTGCCATCGCCCGTGTCAAGCGAGTCTCGACGTGGCCTCCGAGACTGAATTAGGTTGTAATGTAATATTTCTGCCCAAATTGGCGTCGCTGGAAAAATCCCTGTCAGGGCTCGGCTCATTATGTGATCTGATTTTCAGTTTTCCCCAGTCATCTTCACTCTATACTGTTGTCACGACCCCGGTCATATTGTGCTTTCTTTCCGTTTTCCCCTTGTCAGTTTCCTGTCCGTCTCCCCCTCAAGGCTGCCAACAGTTAGCTTTCCTTGTCGTCGTTGTTGTTATTGTTGTTTATTTGTTTGAAGTAGTTTCGTTTTTGCTTTTGTTTCTGTTTTCACTCTGGACATTCGTCACCAACCCGGATGATGAATATACATGGTTTCATAGCCCAAGGCAGTGGCGATGGCAGGGGTGACATGCTTTCGGTGGCAGTTCACGGATCCCTGGCGTTGTCGGAACTTCAGCTATTGGTTTCTGCTCCTACAGTTGATTTTCACTGCCGACAAGCGGTCTAGGTAAATGTGTCATATATATATATATATATATATATATATATATATATATATATATATATATATATATATATATATATACATATATGTATTATACATCTAAGCTACACTTACAGTAGTTGAAAGACGACAAGGACGTCAAAATAAATTATACAGAATTTTAGTTGTATTGAGATAATTTGATTACTTCCATCACACCTTTATGGATGGTATAGTTTTGGTTGACACCTGGTTTTAGGTTTTAACTTTTTTTTGGGGGGGGGGGGTGTGAAATAATGCGATTTTTTTTTTTGCGAAATATGAAATAGCTTGTAATTCCAAGAGTTTTATCTAATGGACATTAGTTTTGAAATGGCTGAGATATCCTGAACAAAGCGATCATCCTCATAAAAGGTGACGCCCATCTTTTATGAGGATCACTTTGTATTCTCAGCCATTTCAAAACTGATTTTTGCTAAAGTTTGAATTCCTCTTAGGATGGTATGCTCTGTAACATTTCTTTATAAAGTGGTTAAATAGTATCTCGCATCTTGACATCCTCACTTTCTCCTAAAAAAAAAAAAAAAACCACACACACACAAAACTGAGCCATATTGAAATACAGAGGGCATATCGGTAAAAAGCTCGCATTGTCTGACTTCCGTGCTTCATACGGAAGCAATATGTTGTGGAGGGAAAAAAAAGGTTTAAAAAGGTTTTATTTAAATCCAAATGCAACAGAAGACTGTTTTCCTTTTACGTCTTTTTCAAATGTAACATTTCCAAAGAAAAAATGAAGTGAAAATTTATACAAAAACCCTTTTTAATAGTTCTTGACTCACATTCATTTCCAGGAAGTAATCAACTTGAATAAGGGCTTTTAGGTCGTCAGCAACACGAACCCACTAGGGATGATGTTGCGCTTGGTTATAAAACTTCCGTGTTGAAATGGAGACGACTATATTTTTTTTTTTCATGGCTAGTGTTACGTGAAACGAAAATATTATAATAAAAAAGAAGAAAGATAGTTGATTGATATGGTTGAACATAACACCCTCCCAGACCGTACCCGAAGTGGAGTACGGTCTGGGAGGGATATACCTATGCAGAAAAGTGACCCCTCCCTCAAAAAAGTTGTCCTAACTGGAGAGGGTGAGAGGGGAAAAAAGTTAAAAAAAAATACAGATCATAATAGCGCGAAAGATTAAAAAGTCTATTTCTGACGTATCCTCTTAAAGAAACTGAAGTAATCTGTGCAAAAACGTAGCAAGATATAAATAAAGCGAACACTGAAACACTACACCGTGATATTACTAGCTACAAGTCATTATGGTGACTATACTGACTTAATATGGACTGATGGTTGTCCGAAATGTCATATGACCTCCTCTCAACATTTTCTTTTTTTTTTTCTTGTAAATCTTTCTTTAGTACATGTCGCGTCATGAGTGCTATTATTAGGCCAGTTGCAATTTTAGTTATGTTATTTACCCTGACGAGGCACATGCGACGGAAAAAAAAATATGAAACTATAAAAAAAAATGCCAGAATGATGATTTTATTAGGATATTAATTAATTTCTTCAACAAAGAAAAAACATTTCCGGTCAAAGATCGCGAGGAAACACGGGAAACGTTTATATGCCTCTAAATGGCATAGCATAATGTCCATCTTGATATATATATATATCCTTCCGGAAAGAAATCCTGCTGCCCGATGGTTTCAAATGTACCACGACCTTGATATGAGAAATTAAATAGGTGCTTAATTTTGCCACAGTTTTGGGTATTGAATTCCACTTGGCAAAATTCCTTTTATTTCCGCATATGCCAATATGCTGTAATTCGACCACTCGACTTGACGTCAAGCGTACTATATATAACATAATTATGTAGTATAAAATTATATATGTATGTATGCATATATATATATATATATATATATATATATATATATATATACATACATATCTTTATAGATGTAATATGGGTGTGTGTATGTGTCTGTGTCTTTTTCTGGATTTTCACTTCATTTGTATATTTTTTTTTCAATGTATATTCTTGCCAATATCGTTGAAATTTGTCATTCATTTTATGAGACTTGCCACGGTGGTTATTTGAGAGGATTATGTACAGCTGTACCATTCTCCGTAGGTTCCTCTCCTCTGAAATGAGTAAGTAGACATGTAGCAGACAAAATAGAAACAAAAAAAGATGTGCTATGAATGAAAATACGTGTATTCATTAACAAAACATTATAACAACAATGTAATTCATTATCTTTTAAAGAATGAGCTATAATGATTATTTTCTTAATCATTATAACTCATTCATTACATTTTGAAGGCATGCTACTGCAATGAAAAAAAAATGAAAGTGGAAACTTCACTTTGATTGCGGTTAGAGAAACAAACGTGAAAAAAAAACCTTTAATAAGAATAAGTTTCAGAATTCAAAACATCAAATCAAAAAAAAAAAAGAAATACGTTACTGATGTGATTTGCTTAACTTTTGAGCGGATGTGAGTAGCTGCAGTTGTAAAAACAAATCGGACTAAATGAAGGAATGTTGAAGAACTATTTATGGAAATGAAGTGTCCGGTTGGGTTGTTCAATTTGTTATACATAACTGCCGGATGATATATACCTCTTTGCTGCATGAGGAAGTGTAATTCATAGCTATTAAAAACACGGTATGTGAGGGCGTAAAAATGGAGTAATGATGAAATTCTTTCTTATAAAAGAGAGTTCTGTACTCTTCTTTTCGGTACACATCGAATCAGCAGTCGCAGGACTTTCATCACGATCAGGCTGACACTTTCCAAGTGACTTTAACTTCAAAACATCGCTCCAAGCAATACTTGTCTCTCTTCACGCAATGGCGAAAACGCGATTTGGATTTGGTAATGTACTTTTCTTTAAACAGTTTCAGTATAATATAGTGCATATCCCACGCTACACTAATGCTGAAGAAGTGTATAGTATCCAAATTCGCCGGTCCAATAGAACAAACAGACTGAGGGTGCATGAGGGCTAAATGTACTTGGGTAGTGGACCCCCCCAAAAAGAAACATTCACGAAAATTTTAATCATTTTTTTTTCGGCAAAAAAAAAGAAGAAATGTTGGCTTTTAAACTTTAGATAGAAGGTCAAAGAATACATGGTTATGTTGCAAGACAATTTACTACCAAGAAAAGCACAAATAAACGCTGCACACACACATATATATATATATATATATATATATATATATATATATATGTATATACATACATACATATACTAGTATATATATATATATATATATATATCTTTATGTGCCTCGTTCGCACGCCCGACTCAGTCGACGGCGTGCCAAGTTCACATATTCTACTCAAACGCACAAAGCCGCCCAAACCGATCGATAAATAGCCAAATGCCATAGCACAATGAAAGTGTTTCTTGCGATTCCATTTCTGTCGCATGTAGCTCGCATTTTATGTGGTGATTGGCCATCAAATGGTGTTCCCAACTGGATTTGCAATTAAATTCTAAGTTTCAGGCACTGTTTTGTGTGCAAAAGTCATGTACAGTGTACATCTACTCTACAGTAGTAATGTAGCCACGGGTCATTTAAAAGAAAAAAAAAAACGATCATAGCTCTGTCATACAATTTACATCAAAGGAAAGCCTGGCATTTTCTCTACAACTTTGCTTATTACATGACCAGGGTAACAAAAATCTATTGAACTTACATAGATTTGAAAAGTAGAATGTTTCCCCAAAGCATGACTACGTGACTGTCTTAGAATAACGTGGCACACAGGGGGTTTACACCATGGCACGCCAAGAGGCATTATTCGTTTATTTATGTGCGGAATAATGTTACGTTTATTTTAATAATAATGATAATGATAATGAATTAAGTTTGCCAACAAAATCTTAAACTTGGACGGAGCTAAACCTCTTGATAAAAAACACCTCTTGAGAAATTCAGATGAAATGGGGCCTTTTGCAGAGTTTTTTTTTTTCTTTTTTAAAAAGGACAATAAACGATGTATTGACTGAGAAACAACAACAAAAAAGGAACAAGATTTTTTTTTTCCATAATGAAGACGGAAATAATGGAGTGTCTTCTCTTTTACTATTTATAGAAAAGGTATTTTGGATCTTAAAGGTACTGTTTTTTAGCATTAAAAAATCGCAGTAAAGCTTATGATACGAGGGAATATCACTATTTTTTCCCAATAAGCCGTAACTGTACAAGGTTTATTCCAAAAACTATTGTATTATAACTATTGTTCCCATTTTGCATATTTAACAATACTTACCATTGATTGTACTTATTAACATTTTTTTTTTTCACACTGGATTTTTTTCTATCCATGTCCCACATTGAAGCACTAAAGCTTGGTTTGTGTTTCATCTGGACATGGTAAATAATGCCTTGGCTGTATATTCATGAGTCTGTACCTGAGGAGGTGCAAACATTGCAGGAAATGTAATAATAATAGCTTTCAATTCGCCGTTTGTTACAGGGCTGACGATCCTGAGAGTACTTGCCATGTGTATATTGTCAAGTTATTTCATGAAAGCAACCGAGTGCGTACCAACCCGACGAACAAAACTATCGTGTAAACTGTCGAATGATTTGATGGCTGAATTACATCACGATGCCAGGGTAAGGATCTCATATTCTACATGTATTAATTATCAATTTAGTTGTATTCGACAGTACATACATCAATGTCTTGTGATATCAATGGCTTGGTTGTAAAAATGTTGAATTAAGATCAATAAAGAAAAAAATATATGACTCACCTTAAACACTACATAAGATATTGGTCACATGTACACCTGTACTTGAATTCTTGCGATCGACATGTGGTACCTAAACGTAAAATTGGGAGGTAATGAATGATGAATCTGTTTGTACATGTATACAAAGTGTTCGTAAATTGCATGATGTAATATCCTAAGAACTATTTTTGCTGGTGACATTACCATCTGATCCAGATACTATCCTATCTCAAAATGAAATTAGAGATCCTAAAGCGCATATGTGTAGGTCAGGTGTATCACAAAACATCCTACCATATCAACATTTGGCAATAAAGCCTAACATATAAGGAGATATCACTATTGTTCTCACTAAATAATACAGTAGACAGTTTAGTCTAGAAACAATTTTATTATAACCTTTCTTCACATTTTGCATATTTAACAATACTTAACATTGATTATATTGATTAACTTTTTATACACTGGTTGCTTCTATCCCTAGCTCACATTTCAGAACTATTTGGAAGAGCCAATCCTGGGTTTGTGTTTCATCTGCAAATGATGAATAATGCCTTCAAGTAATATGCATTTAGTTGTCATCAAACAATACATGTGTTTGCTCTTCCATCATGTCTTTCACAGAGTACCTATGGCTGTTTTCCAAAGCGTCGACCTGAATGCCTTCCCGCAATAGCCAATAGACCTATCGCTGGATCACAGGTAGAGGTAAGGTTCCTTGTTAACCCTCTTTGTGACAGTGTGTCACAAATTTCACACACACCTATTGACAGGAGATTCATCTGGCATACAAAAGATGAAAGGAAACCAAAACCTAAAGAAAAATGTGGATTGAGTGAAAGCAGCAACATTAGTAGAACACATCAGTGAAAGTTTGAGGAAAAATCAGACAATCGATGCAAAAATTATGAATTCTTAAAGTTTTGGTGTTGGAACGGCTGGATCAGGAGACTACTTGGGTTGATGACATCACGTGTGGACAACAATATAAAGAAAATCCAACATCTTTTCACTCTTCTTGCGTAATGAAAGAGCAGGGGGAATAATTTCTCTCCTTAACATATGTCAGTATGAAGTTGATGGAATGTGTGATTCTCATGAAAAAAAAAAGTGTTTTGGGGGGAATTCTCTTTATATTTTCTTTCACTCAATCCACATTTTTCTTTGAGTTTTGGTTTTCTTTAACCTATGATTATTATTAAATTTATAATCGTATTGCTTGACCTGGCTTTACAGATAAGGTTTCTTTTTATGATTAATTGAATTTAAATTTTATAAACTTCCAATGTAAATATTTCCTACAGGCAATAAAATCAATAGCTGCCAATTTTGTTTTCATTTGACAATGATTTGCAAAAAGTGTTTTCTTTTGCATTCCTGGGAGGTAATGTAGCCCATAATGATTTTCCTTCGCGTTTTGAGTTTGAATGTGACCCTGCATTAAAAAAAAAAAAAAAAAAATCGCCAGAAATGGCTTTTTAGTTAAGAGCAGATTCTGAAAGTCAGAGCACACTTTATGACGTATGACTCAATTCAAATGGACTCCCTTAACTTATCTAATTATTGGAAAGACAGCACACACTTTGAAAAGAGGTTTCCCGTTTTACCTAGTTTGAACCCTAAGACGATATCAGCGTGTGCGAATTTTTGTTATTACACGAATCTTTGCTTTTGATCAAACATTTTAGCAAGCAAATCACTCCTAACCTCTTTCTTCTTCTTCTTCTTCTTCTTCTTCTTCTTCTTCTTCTTCTTCTTCTCTGGTATGCTATTGTCCAATCAAGGTGAATACGACGGCTGTGTTGGTGCAGAAAATTGAAGGCCTGTACAAATACTATATCATCCTCAAGAATCATAGCATAGACGATATTACATTGTACACGATTATGCCCACTATCGACATTTTACAGGTGAGTAAACCCAGTTGAAATTATGATTAACAGATGTATTCTGATTTCCAACGCATATAAATACACTATTTGGTAATTCTCAAGAAAGAGAAGCGGTTGTGGTGTATAGTTATACTCGTCATTAATTAAATTTCTCCATTTATTTTAATTGACCCCTTCAGCGGCAACCTTTATACACAAAGAATGTTTGTTTGTTTGTGTGTGTGTATGTGTGTGCATATGTATGTGTGTGTGTGTGTGTGTGTGTGTGCGTGTGTGACTTTTTGGATCATTTTAGTGAGCTGGGAATGTAACATGTTTTTTCTTTTTTTTTTCTCTCATATCATTATTAGGCTGGACTTGACCACACACTGACGACGACACAACTAAAGTCAACTATCACGGAATGTACTGTCACGGAGGAAGACCTTCATACTAACTATTGTGCTTATGTCATCGATATGAGGATAGCTGTCAGGGAGCATTTCTGCAGTAGAGCAAAATAGCATAAAAGCATCGAAAAGTACGTATTCATTAATGGAATAGTATATCAATGTTGGTGATGATTATTTCATATCTGCTTACCCGGTCGGTAATGGCCGTAACATAATTATACGTATGGCAATATTTGCCCTTTCGCAGTATACACTGTGCAAGCTTTCCATGAAAAAAAAAAAAAAAAAAAAAAAAAAAAAACGTGTATTTTTCTTGTTACTGAGCCTTGTAATATTAAAGGGATGGTATAGTACTGGTTGAGATGAGGCTTTATCTTATATCTTTTTGAGAGACACTTAGAAACCACTTAATGAAATGGCAAATAACATACAATTCTAGAGGAATCCAAAGTTTATCAAAATAATGAAAATAGGTTTTGACCGTAACAGTACAGAATTTGTACTGTTACGAATCTAGTACGTCCCTACCTTTTCCCCGGGCCGGCCAGCTTTTGAAGCTATGATTACAATGGCGGCCCTCTGCATAATCGCTTCTTAACTTGTTGTTGTAATCCCCGTTGCATAGACATGCATACAGTATATTATATCATTAATTTCCTTTCATATCTTTGTTTATGCAAGTCAAATGACCCTGTTTTTAATATACTTTGTATATTTCCCACATGTTCATGATTATGTACCTTATGTATATTGATTTGCTGATTGATTTTAGGATTTGCAGAAAATAAAGTATCTATTTAAACAAAACAAACAAACATGACTGAGATATCCAAAAACAAAGGTAAACATGGGTCCAATATTTAATTAGGATTGCTTTGTTTTGGATATCTCAGCCATTTAAATACCAATTTTCACTAAATAACCATTAACCCTATTTAAACTAGGAGGGGGGGGGGGGGGCTCGACGTTTCGCGCGATGTATCGCTATCGCGAAAAGCTATCGCCGCAACGTTTCATGACTTTTTTCTTTCCAGTCTCCTGACACCAGTCTTTTGACACCAAATTTGCGATGCCCGGGCTCGCGCTTCCGAAGTTGTGCATAAATATGTACGTGCATGTCAGACCAAAAATTGCTTTAAAAAAACGTGAATTCGTGTACAATTTCAAAGCAAACTGTGTTTACGGCAAATGTCATAAAAGCATGATTATTTGGGGATTTTATTGATTAAAATCAATTAATAACATGTTTTCTTGTTCGGAACAATGTTGCGGACAAATGTCATCGAAAAAAACAATGAAAAACATAAAGTCGAGAAATTCAGAAAAACAATAAAAAACTTAAGATTTTTTTTTTTCTGATTACCTTTTTTTCTCTTACATTTCCTAAGGACACTAAAAAGAATGTGCCTGTTTTGAGATTTATTGATTGATTTATACCAAATTGTCTGATTTCATGCATTATTATGCATAAATTAGCATAATTCAGCATAAATGATATTTTGGGAAAAATTAATCTCATGGTAATTTAGATTACGTCATATTAGGCAATGCATGTGCCAATTTCCGTCGCGATCGCGCGGTCGACGGCAGGAGATCTGGAGGTTCCCCCCCCCCCCTATATATCATCTACCTAAATAGCCCGGCATAGTTAGGGTTAACCTTCTCTTTGCCACATGAATTACCTGTTCACGGGTTTGTGTGTGAAATGTGTGCCTATTTGACTCATTGGCACAAAAGGAGCTAATTCCTCTTAGAATTATATGCTCTTTCATATTTCATAAGAGGCTCTTCAATTTCTCACAAAAAAAAGGTGGAAACCTTAAGCCCCATCTAAACCGAAACTATACCAACTCTTAAAGGGACTTGTAGGTTGTTCTCGTATCATTAACCTTATTGTTCAACATTGAAAATCATGTATATAAATATAATGGGAAATATTACAAAATCTCTTCATGTCGTATCCGTTGAATGAAAGTTGGTATGATATACGCAGCAATGTAGCAAAATACCGTCGAAACATCGTAATGTTGTGAACATGTTAAACCGTGGTGGTTATGCTGACAGCTCATCATGCAGTTTAATATCTGAGACCACTGACAATTTTTTTTTTTTTCTGCGAACATTCATATGACTTTTTCATATCGTTTTACCAATGTACTTTTTAACCTTCCGTTTGGTCATATCATGAAATTAGCAACATATTACTTTTCGTGAACATGTCATATTTACGCTCTAAGAATATAAAATACCGGGGAAAGGTCTCCTTAGAAAAAATAACAATCGGAATTTGCAATGCATGTATCTAGTACAACGAGGCATATATGAGAGAGAGAGAGAGAGAGAGAGAGAGAAAGAAGTTTATTCAAAGGAAATAAGAGAACAATGTTTTAGATATAACGTTGGTGAATCTCCCGAACAAACACAAAATAAACACGAACATTTCCTGTCAAAGGTCGTTAGCGAAGATCTGATGACGTTTCTGTAACTGTAAATGATATGGTAAAAATTAAGTACCTCGATAAAAAAAAAAAAAAAAAAAAAAATGATGATTCCGGAAGTAAATGCATTGACTGATGGCCTGAAATGTATGAATGAGTGTGGACGAGAAAACGGATAATTCCACTTCACTAAAACTCATTTTATTTCCTTATGTGCCAACGATTTGTAATTCAAGCACTCGACATGAAGTGAAGTGTTTTATATATATATACATGTATATATAACTATAACTATATATAATATATATATATATATATATATATATATATATATATATATGTGTGTGTGTGTGTGTGTGTGTGTGTGTAATTTGACCGTGCATAACAATATCAGCAAACAACCGCAAGCGTCAATTTTACGTAAGACTCAAAGTAGGTCAAAGGGGAAAACTTACTCGATCTCTATTTTTGTATATTAATATCACTTTTTTTTTTTTTAAGGATGAAGTCTTCTTCTACATAGAATTAAAGCTCGGGATCATAAAATGAATTCGAAATTGTGTTTTTTTTTCTTGTACTAAAAGAATATGCAAAATTTCAGTTTAACGTATTAATCTCTTCGTTGTGTTTTTTTCTCCCATTCATCGCAACACCTCAGTGCATATTAAGCACTTGAATTTTATGGACTCATATTTTCAAATCTTCTTTCCTCAGAAGACACTTCTGCTGTAGTGTTTGTACGTTTTTTCCCATTATTAGGTTAAAAAGTATATATTTGTAATGAGATGTGTTTATACATGATATGATATAATGCAATAAGAATGATATTATATGAATTTAGCTTCCTTAATTTATCACTATAATGCCTATTTGTATGAACCCCTTCTCCTGTATAATGTATCTCCTTTACATTGATTATTCATGTAACGATTATTTACTTTTATGTACACTGTGTATATTTGTTATTTATCATGTTGAGATGTAGAAAAATAAAAATGAACTTGAATTTGAACTTGAGACCTATAAACGATCAATATCTGTGTACGCCTTTGAACGTAGGCTATAGTTATATATGATATGATATATTATATATATACATACATTGTATGATTATATATATATATATATATATATATATATATATATATATATATATATAATATATATATCGTCGCATGGGCGACAAAACCTTTTATCTGAAATTTTGGTGAAAATGACTTTTTTGGGATTAATGGTCACCTGGTAATCAGCTTAGTGATGTCTGTCTAAATCCTAGCTGTCTTAACCCCCCAAAATGGAACCACCACGGCATGTCAAAGGAAAGGCTTTGCCATTAGACATTTTGTAGATACGATGTCTTGTCGCCCATGCGAAGATATAATATAATTATACTGTCTACCATATATATATATATATATATATATATGTATATATATACTATTTATAATTCAATGGTCGCAGCGACTATAGATTACAATTTCAAATAATTTGATTAGTAAAAATGTGAAAATCACACAATTAAAGGATTTCGTTTGTTACGTCTTTCTTTTGGTGATCTTACTTTTTAATTGAAAATTGTACAAATATTCTAAACAATGTTTGCACTAGATACTTGAAATTCCTACACCCTTCATTTTGCTCCGTCAGTGCGCTTAGATATCAAATTTTCAAATGATTTGACAATTCAATGAGAAAATTGCACAAATATCACATTATGTGTGTATGGGTGTGTCTGTGTGTTTTGTAACTTTAGATAAATAGCCAGTGTACCATGATCATACTTGTTTGATCGAAAAATTGTTGAAATATTCCACCAAAAGTGTGCACAGGATCGATGCATTTCAATAATCCCCCATAACGCCATCCTACTCAGTCGCGATTGCTGTGCTTAGATTGTCAAATAATTTGATCACGAAATGAGAAGGTAACAATTAAATAGAGAGATAGAGAGGGAGAGAGAGAGAGAGAGAGAGAAGAGGAAACAACAACAACAACAACAACAACAACAACAACAACAACAACAACGCAAAACCCTCGTCAAGGATTGACTTTTAATTTGCAATTAACCTGGAATATTTGACAGTGATTTCTGAAGAAAAAAGAAATGTTATTTGAAAAAGCTGCGCAGCGCAGCGTTGCTGCGACATTAATTCACCCGGTGAACTACACGCGTTTATTCTGTTTATTGATTTCTTCTTTTTTTCTGAGATTAATCATGAAACCAGCGCCTATCGATTCGTTTACACAATTTAATATGTATTAAATGATTTGTAAAGAAGTATAAGCCATACGCTTTTCCAGAGGCCGCCATCAAACTCAGCTTCAGCTTAAGATGACAGTCTCCTACATTTTTTTTTAATATAATAACTCGATTGAATAATCAATGATATTCCAATTGCTTTTGTATGATTATAATTCACCTATACAATATTTCATTATTGGTACGTTAGATGATTATATTTATATTTATTTTGTGTTGGATATAATATGAATAGTATTGGAAAGTTGTTCGTTATGTTGTATATACTTTGTGAAAAATGCAGAAATAAATCAAATCAAATCAAACCAAATCATATCAAACAAAATAAAAATGAATGAAGATGACCTCAGAAAGAGAGATCACAACAGATCAATCGAAAGTGCCATTGTCAAGTGACGTTGCTCGCAAACGTTCTGACAATCTTTTCCCCATTGGGTATCAAGCAAGAGAATAACGGATTGACCAAAAATAGTCTTGAGAGACTCCAAGACCAATCATGGGGACAGATTTTGCGATATCATTATACTTCGAGAAATCAACCGATTAGCAAAAAAAAAAAAAAAACTCCACGCTGACAAAACAATGCCGAAGGAAGGTATTGGTCGTAATTAGGAAAAAGCTCATCCTTATCGGCCACGACAGCTCAGTGAAGTAGCAGTTTGAGACTTGACAATGTGGGTTCCCCGCCGATTTGTCTGTCGACAGATTTAACGCGTCATCGACGCAGATGGCGCTTGTCGACAACAGTTTCGGGCGTGTCGCGCGAATCCTAGCAGGACGATGACACAAACTGTAAATCCGCAGAGCCTGCGATCACTAACTATGCAATGGTAGCCGTGAATTTTGAGACTTTGATAGTTTGGAAGAGATTCAGAATGAAAGAAGAAGAGGAAGGTGAGGGTGATGTTGAAGATGAAGGTTGTCAATCCACCGGTAAAAAAATGATAATAACGGTAACGAAGATTGACACCTGATTTCTTCCAAACGTGAAACGAAATACTTTGGGTCGAGTATGTATTGTCAGTTAAACATCAACGAGGAAATTCTTTTCCTTCCTTTGTTTCTCCTTCTCTTCCTCTCCCTTCTTTCTTCTTTCAGATAAGAAAAACTGCATGTTTGTTTTTGTTTTTTAGATTAAGTCTCCCCTAGCGAAAGCAACGTTACTGACGTAAGCAAACCTTAGTGATGATAACAATTTGGGACAATGACTCAATCTGAACATCGAGACAAGACAAACACCAAACAAATCCGAGATAAAAAACAAACAAACAAACAAGCAGAAAAAGAATAAGCTAACAAAGCAAGAGCTCGATTACCCGGGTCATCTCAGCCGGAAGGCCTGATGTCCAAGATACGTCACATTTCCGACCAACGTTGTTTATATAAATGACATTTATTTTGGCATCGGTGTGATAAATACGACTGTGAATTGCCCACCTATTCCCTGCTTAGAAATGAAAAAGGAGATAACGTTACCGCCTATGTCACTTTTACATCCAAGATGAGATGAAAACCTGGACATAATTTAAATGCCTTCTATATGTCGTCTTTATCATTTTTTTTTTCTTGAAGTAGCATCGATTTGTTTGCAAAATGTATTCTCTGTTTAGAGTGTAGTCAGATCTTATGGACACATTTTCCTTTTTTCTTTATCTGTTTCATTCTTTCACTATTTCTTCCTTTCTTTACCCCCCCCCCCCCAAACTTACTGAACTGTGACAGAGGAGGGCCCATTGTACGGACGTGTCCCTCTTAGTGTGCACTACTTTTTTGTTTGCTCATTTTAATTTTGTCTTTTTAGGATGGGTTCAGCTTCAATCTAGCGTGTCCTAATTACCTACCATCAGGAGAATATGTGACGTTGGAGATTATTTTGACGGATGATTTACCCTTGTCCAAAAACGAAATGAAAGAAAAACAGAATTCTGTTGTTTCTATAATGCCTCGCTGAGAGACTGAAACGACATTATCGAAGCATTCATTGTATGTATTCGAAAAATACAACAAAAAGGAGACATTGATTCACACACAAAACCAATGTTTTTGTTTGAAGGGGAATTTATCTCAAAATCATAAGGACTCATTGAACACAGAAAACATAGAACACATATGTGAAGTTTGAGGAAAACATTGAAAAATCCGTTCAAAGGTGTTGAATTAATCAGTCTTTATGCAATTCATGCCTTCCTCGCTAGACAGGAAGGCTATTATGCAATAGCACGAGATCTCATCGTAGTGGAACTGCAGAAATAAAACATAAAGATATTTCCACAAAAATTGGCTTTACATGAAAGTATACGTCCCCTTAACATATCACTGATTAATTGGAAACATCACTTACTCTGCCTTTTAAATAGGTAAGTCAAATGCTCAGTCATTCTGCTAGAAAACTGAAGATATGTGGAATTCTATTTATATTTTCTTTACATCGTTCCACTTCTATGACATCACGACCCCTGTCGTATAGTCATCTTGTCCATTTGGACCCGGCGGCGGCACGAAAACTCAAGAAAAGGAATCATAACTTTGGGGCATATTATTCGATTTTCCTCAAACTTAACTAATATGTACTAGTGAGTAATTTTATTGTATTCACTGGATTCACATAATATGAATCTGAGAGAAATTCTCCTGTTTTAGGACAGTTTCCATGAATAAGTATATTGAAAAAAAAAAAAAAAAAAAAAAAACAATGCCTGCTCCTTTTTTTATTAAGAAAAGTGTAAGATGATACATCCGGTAGAATCCGTGAAGAAATCGAAGACGTTGTTGTGATTGAGTCGTCTATCTGTCATTTTGTCTGTGTCTATGTTTTCGTTTCTCTCTTGATATGTCTGTCTGTGTGTGTGTTTGTGTGTGTGTGTGTGGGTGGGTGTGTGTATGTGTGTGTATGTGTCTCCAAAGTAGGACAATGGCAAGAGAATATCACGCCTTACGGGGATTGTTTGATGTGAGGTGTTATCTTGAAGTAGGATCATTTCTAATACGTGGAGATATTGTTGCATGTGTGTAGCAGAGCATAGCTTGCACATCAGCTTCCGCTAAAATGGCCAGCATCCACAGGGGACGGCAAGCTGATCAAAACATATCGAAAAAGAGAGGAAAAACATTCAACACTTTTTATTCTAGAAAGCTCCTTCTATCTATTCTGTTCTGTAAGAGATAACACGTCTTTCAAGTTTGCTGTGGTTTAGAGTCTGAATCCTGTCTTTCTCATGCCCTCATTTTTTTTTTCTGCAGTGTCCTTTGTTTGTTTTGTGGGCATGATGATGTTTCTTTGTGTGTGTGTGTGCGTGTGTGTGTGTGTGTGTGTGTGTGTGTGCCAATATTTCCTTTAATCTACTAACCCAAGTCCACTTTATGCATGGATTCCTTGCAGAAGCATTAAAGTTCAAGTGACCCCCAAAGATCTGGTTAGCCGTCAAGTCCCTGGAGTCAAAAGAGCGATAACCTGAAGACCCATTTCTGAAAGTTTTATGTTAGTTTCAAAGACACATCGTCCTTTTTGGCGCTTCGTGAAATATGAAAGTGAACATCACGTGTTGCATCCACATCCCTTGAACTAGACTAGTCAAAGTTGCTTCGTACGTTTCGGAACCTGGGAGAATGTCCCTATCTATAGAAGGAAAGCGATGATAACGCTTCTGGATGGCAATTATGTGTATACATTATGTTTATCGTATCTTACCCCTCCCCCTCTTCCTTTTTGCGGTGTCATTAAGTGACGTCATAGCTGCAAGACCCAGTGTAGGGAACATAGATCGCTGCCTTGCGTCTGAATGGATGAGACTAATAAATACCATGTCATTAGACGCTAACGAGGCGTTTCGCAGCTTCCGCTAAGTCGTTGTGTCACTTCGGATATACCGCAGTTTTTCTCGAAGTGTCCAAGTTGTGCGTAAACGGTCTCTTTAGAGGTGCGAGTGATCTAAGCTTCAACTCGTTAGCACGTTTTCTCCATAAACAACTCTCCATCATCTTGACATCCGGGATACCATTACGGACAAGTTCGAGGCAAATGAGCTAGGTGAAGGAATTCGCTGTAATCGAAAACGGCACAAAAGACGAAATCAGTCCAGAAACTAATGTTCTTTTATTTGCCTTTAAACTTGTCTTTTTTGGTTTGTTTTTAACTTTTGCTAGCTTTAGGCGTTAACTGGAAGGTTTTTTTTTTCTTTTTTTTAAATGCATTAATATCATAATTCAGTAACTCAAATTCAAATTACATACACCTTACTTCTTCACGATTCAGAAGCCCAGTAAGAAAACATGATTCTGACAGATCGGTTGAATTTGACACGTGACTTGAGACGCAATCACTCATGACATCATTCCATTTTTTGAATCGGTTTTGATCTGGCGACGCACGGGCAGAACGGAGAGATGGCATCAGTAGAATGTGAGGTGACGATTACAAAACCGTCAAACATTTGCTGATTTGTTATGCATGGTTATGTGGTGTCCAATGTCCGTTCAGCGATTGGGATGACTAAAAAAGTTATGAATATCCTTTGTAGAAAATTGCAGATACTGCCTTTAAAAACCTGACTTCATGGCAAGTGCTCCCTTTCATGTTCTGTTATCGCAAGTCTTCATCAAAGCACGCTCTCATTCCCCCTTAGCTTTCCCGTAATGAGCGTGCTATGGAAATTATTTCTGTGTCACATTTTAAGAGGGTTAATTATTATTAGTGTTCCACTTACCGCTCTATGAGGATGGTGAAATATTAAGGTGGAGCATGTGTCTTTAACTCAGCTCTTCTTTTTTTTTTCTATGCCTACGTGTTCGTGGGAGACAACGGGTGTGGGAAGAAAATTGTCTAGATCGGATTATATTCTCCCCCGTCAGCAATCTTCATCAACTGGCCCAAATTGCATCTGCGGGCTGCACGTAATGAAGAGGGAAAGAGAGAGAGAGAGAGGGACGGGGATTATGAAAAGCACCGAGACAATACAATCGGAACAAATATTGACGCTTCCTGTTGCACGGACGTGACGGCAGGGGCAACAAGAATAAAAAGAACAAAGAACAAACCAAAAGAATGGAGGGGGGACACGAAACTAACATAAGAGTTTGGCGGGAGGGGGGGGGTGGCGGCGGGTATGTAACTCTGACGGAGCAGAGCCCTGAAAAATATACATGAGTAGATAATGAATAAAATGAATAAATTTAACGATGAATAATGATGATACTAATGACCATAATGAAATTAACAACGACATAAACAAACAGAAGAAAAATGAATTAAAACACTGTAGAAACGTCCCATCCAATAGCAGTATAGTTATGATAATGATAGGTCCTATACTTCAATAATGTCAAAAAATATACTTCTGAAAAGTGTTCGCATTAGTGTGTTTATGTGTGGTTGTGTGTTCGAAAGTAATGTCTTCTATTGATTTTTCCCTATGAATTTGAATCTGCTATTTGTTTGGTAATAGTTTCTTCCGCGCAAGACATTTGAAACGTCAAAGCCGATTTCTCGCTGTTTCGCTGGTAGAAGACAGAAAATAAAATCAAACATATTATCGGTGATCATTGAATATGCAGAATCATTTAGACCTACATTATATATATGAATATTAGGAATTTACAGTAAATTTTACAGTAACATTTGTAGTAAATACGAGACTAGACAACTACGTGTCCTTAACGTTTTCAACTATCCTATATCCCATTCAATCCGTGATATACTCCTGACAACGCTTGGTATATACCGTGTATATACTCTCCCAAACGTACAGTCCTAAGGAACTATGTATGAATCATAAATTATGTATAATTGTATAATGCATATGAAGAGCTTACTTCCAAAAGGCGTTAAATCCATTGAAGAAAAAAAAGGATGGATTTAGCGCCTTTTGGAAGCAAGCTTATACATTTAAATGTTTGAAATTATTTTTAGAAAAGAGACGTTTGGACAGTTTGAACTTTTTTGTGCACACGGATCAAATGACTTGAAATGCACCTTGTCAACATTAATTTTCATGCATAAAATATGTTTTTCTTTTTTTTCTCTCTCTCTCTGCCCATCGGCTGGTATGGCTGTGCTCGCTCTGAGCGCTATTGTCTCTCCCATCATTCTCCGTCTCTCTCTCTCTTTCTCTCTCTCTCTCTCTCTCTCTCTCTGTCCCCCCCCCCCCCCTCCCTCCCTCTCTCTGTCAACCTGTCTTTCTCCCTTCCTCTCTATCAACACAAGATATCGAGTTGTCGACACTGGTCACCTCTCGCCCCCTCCCCCAAGTGCCCTGACCCGTGTGTTGGCTGGAGTGATGCTGCGCGCCGTCCAAGGGTGCTCCAAACTCTCATCGAGCCGGGTTTTACCACTACCTCACTCCCGGGCATAAAAAAAAACAAACAAACAAACAAGAAGAAGATGATAAAAACAAAAACAAGAGAAAATACAAAGCAAAAGAATACAAAAACAGACACAGAATAAACAGAACAAGACATAGGAGAAGAAGGTAGAATAAAACAATGACAAATTGAGCGTTTTTCGTGTTGACAGCATCTCAGGGATAAGAAGTCTGCAATTATTTAAGCAGATGACGTCTATAACGCGGGAAACATCATTTTACGCGGGAAACAACAAGATGATTCCCCCAACAAAATATGACCTATCATCTATGCGGGAAAAAGTGAAATGATGATGAAGAAGTTGAGATAGTGAAGAACAGAGAAAAGGACTTTACCCTTCCTTTTTTTTTTCAATGAGTGAATGTCCTTTTCTTTTCCACAAAGAGAGGGGTCTTCTGGTTGCATCACCGAGCAATACATAGACACCGACAGAGCTGAACGTTTTCAATCTTATTATCTCATTATCGTTAATACTTTTTTTTTTTCGTTTAGGTTCTCCTGTAACGCGCATATGATACATCCCCTATGTCTAAAGTGGGCCAATCCTTATTTAGGCATGTCGACAGAATCAGTTCAGTTCCCGTTTCTTACTGACCGCAGCCTTCTCCTCACCCGACCGTGCGAGTAGAAGCGATAATTCGACCTTTGCTATCGATCGGCGGGCCATCGATTATCGTCTAACCCCAATGCCATCATGTGGTATCGAATGCGGCTTATCCGAGGGAAGCCGAAAAATCGACAAATATTGGTGAGCTAGTGTCGATGGGCTCGACATAATCATGTTCGGCAACGGTTTCTTGCGATCGCGAGCCTGAAAAAGAGAAAGGATGTTCTCTATGAAAAACAACAAGAAGCCCGAATCAAGCAAAAAATAACAAAGCAGAAACTTTCCATTTAATTCGATGCCTGTAGTTTGCTCAAGGAGTAATGCCACCAATGATTACATACCTTTCACTTTATTTATTTTACACTTCTGCCACGCTTCATGTCATACGGATATACTTTATACATTGTAGGAATGACGGTAATGTCGATAATGTTAATGGTTAAAATAGTGATGATAAAAATGGCATAGATGGCATAGAAAGATAATTGAGTTGTAAGTTGTGTTTACCACGTCCACTAGGTTTGTGAATATACACGCTATTTGATAGTGATTAACCATGTCCCCTTTGAATACTTGATAGTAATTGTATACACACTAAATGCACAATTATTAAAATGAACAATAGAAATACAAAATACATGTAAATGTGGTGTGATGCGATGCGATGAGATGTGATGTGATGTACAAAGTATTGTATTGTGATGTGATGTGATGTGATGTGATGTGATGTGATGTGATGTGATGTGGTGTGGTGTGGTGTGATGTGATGTGATGTGATGTGATGTGATGTGATGTGATGGAATGGGATGGGATGTGATGTGATGTGACGTGACGTGACGTGATGTGATGTGATGTGATGTGATGTGATGTGATGCGATGCGATGCGATGTGATGTGATGCGATGTGTTGTGATGTGATGGGATGTGATGTGATGTGATGTGATATGAAGTGATGGGAAGGGATGTGATGTGATGTGATATGAAGTAATGTGATGTGATGTCATGTCATGTGATGTGATGTGATGTGATGCGATGCGATGTGATGTGATGTGATGTGATGTGACGTGATTTTTGATGGTATTATGATGTGATGTGATGTGATGTGATGTGATGTGATGTGATGTGATGTGTTGTGATGTGATGGGATGTGATGTGATATGAAGTGATGGGATGGGATGGGATGGGATGTGATGTGACGTGATTTTTGATGGTACTATGATGTGATGTGATGTGATGTGTGGTGATGTGATGGGATGTGATGTGATATGAAATGATGGGATGGGATGGGATGTGATGGGATGTGGTGTGGTGTGATGTGATGTGATGTGATGTGATGTGATGTGATGTGATGTGATGTGATGTGATGTGATGTGATGTGGTGTGATGTGATGTGATGTGATGTGATGTGATGCGATGTGATGTGATGTGATGTGACGTGATTTTTGATGGTATTATGATGTGATGTGATGTGATGTGATGTGATGTGATGTGATGTGATGTGGTGTGGTGTGATGTGATGTGATGTGATGTGATGTGATGTGATGTGATGTGATGTGACGTGATTTTTGATGGTATTATGATGTGATGTGATGTGATGGGATGTGATATGTTGTGATGCAGGAGATCATTACCATAAACAGCTGCTTGACGAGGATAAAGGCCTCAAAAGTACACATTATGCAATACGACAAAATAATGATGAATAATCTAGCCACTATAATTCACCAAGAAGTGGAGGAAAATAAAAAATACGACGTGGTGCATAGTGCAAATGTGTTGGGAGCTTGCGTAGCGATGAGTTGTGTGTATGTAGCAAAGAATGTATGCTTTATGGCCATATTTTTTTTATATGCAAAGTTCGGGGCCCTTTCTCGAATGATGAGACTGAATAGAGAATTAGGAGAAGCAATCGAAGTGGTAGCGATACGTTCAGTCCGTGGCGTCAGGTCGTGATGATTCTTGTGATGATGACTTCAGGTAAACGAAGATGACGACGATATTGCCGCCATTCGTCAATGTGATAATGATTCCATTGTTTGCGTCAAACATTGACGATTGCAATCATGTTCTGAGAAGCATCATCGCACAAGACAGTTACCACTCGCTGGACTATACGGCTCCCCTGGACGAATTACCGCCAGGCATGCAGCAACCATAGCTCTCTCCATCTCGTCAGGTGTGCGGAACACCGTGATTGAAGCGATTCTTGACGCTCGGTTTGACGCGATCCTTCCAGCGGAGTCTCGCGCTACTCGTGTTACACTATTTGGCGGCACCTGTGAATTTAATGCCCCCTCTCCTCTAATGAAAAAGGTCGCCAGGGGATCACGTGATCACAGAGGGATCGATACTCTCCCCAACTGGTGCCACCTCCCCAGCAGCCCCCCCCCCCCAATTCAGAGCACTAAAAGCACAAACACATACACAAAATAACCTTTTGTGTGTGCTATGATATAAGCTATTTGAATTTCATTCGATATCAGGTCCATGTCAACAAAAATAATATGAACAAAAATAAGCAGCTGTATTCTTCTCTCTTGTGCTGCTAGATCTTTTTTTGAAAGGGATGGTATAATTTTGGTCGAGACCTAACATTAGGTATATAACTTTTTTGAGAGAGAGAGAGAGAGAGAGAGCACGCCATAAAAGCTCAGTGTAGAGTCAGTGCTTTCACATTGTTAGCTCCACTACCATTCATTGTCATAGAAACCTACCGATATGTTCACATCGGATGCAGAATTAGAATCATTCTGTCACTACTGTTAAGGGTGCATACCAGTGCCAACCATTGTACAACGGATGCAGTGCATGTTGATAAAATCAACTTCGAATTGCAATATCCTTGTCTTTGTTCATCATTTGTTTGTGATCTAAGATAACGAAGAAAAGTGCGGAGGTCGTACGACAAAGTTCTTTGACTTGACTTATATGCTTCGATTCGTTTGCCGTGTTGGATGAATAATATTATTCACGCACCATTCTCCCATATTTTGCCGTATTGGATGAATATGTACATGCATCGCCCATCCCATAAATTTAACAAAACACATAGTTAAAAAATAATAATAATACATGTAACAACGACTTTAATAAAAATGTACAATGGCAGTTATTATGTTCTTGATTTCTTTGTTGTTACTTTAAGGGATTAAGGGTTATAAGGATTGTGTTCAACATGAAGCAACGGCAAAAACTTTGATTGTTTATGTCTGCATCTGATCTCCGGGTGACTAACGCATCATAGTACTGATTTGTATAAACGAACGATGGTGACATAAATGGCACATTATCTTCTCTAGTCTATTCATCAACGCTGGCAACCAAATGAATATCGACACTCTGACAGGTTTAAAATGAGCTGTAAAAACTGATCCCTGAAAATCAATTCCAACAGAGACGTCTTGGTTAACGCATCAAGTCGTATTAGCGAAGCATAATTATGCAGAAAAGGCAATTATCTTGTAACTCTCAATTTACATCAATACAATCATGACCATACCGCCATACGTAACTATGTATGTGTTACGTGCATACATTCGTGCGTCTTATAAAATGTGTGTGCATAATAGGTAGTGTCTCTCTTAAACTTCAGAGTCGTAAATTGAAATGGACATTTTCCGTCTTCATTTTACTGTTTCCAAAATGCTTCAGTACACTACATACTATGAAGAACATGCACACATAATACATTATATACATTTATGTTTCATATTATGTAAACACACTCAATTTTTCTTTCGTCTTTTCCGTCGTCCTTACTCTCTTCTGTGCTTCAACATCCGCCTAACTGCAAAAATACATTGCATCACAGCCTCATAAACTCGGGTACTTTTTTTTTTTTTTTTTTTTTTTACTCCCGTGAACTTCCAACATATATTCTCCACAGCCTCTCCCTTTCCCGTGCAACTACTTTAAACACTATCATCAATAAATATAAGGATCCTATTCAACTGATTGAAAGAAAGCGATCATGACCAGTCTTGAAAGGCAAAACATAATACGTATATCTAAGAAATGTGTGGAATAACGCTATAATAACAAGATGTTCCTTCAATGGGTAACGACGAAAATGCGGATTATTAACCACAAAGGTTCGCCGGAGTCGCAGTCTCAGAACTTACCCAATCGGGGTCAGGCTAACTCGGACTCGGGGACAACTCGGCATCGCTTTGACGGCGGGGTGGGGCCGAGTTGTCCCTCCGGATTGTATAGTGTTGCACTATGGGAGCGCTTCGCATTCTGGCTGGTCGCAGTAATGGTACGTTCCCACTGCCGATCAGATCAACTCGATCAATCCCGATCAAGCTTTTTTGGCCTGGTCGGGCTCGCTCGGCATTGGTATTCGGGGTCGATCTACCTTGATCGGCATCGCTCCTGCTTCCTTCACGATAATTTTGGACATGTCCAAAATATTCGAGTAGGAAGCCCGAACACCAGCAGCTCGGGTAGTGATCGAGAAGAGATCGAGCTGATCGGGAATCGGTCGTATAGAAATCTAGTGTGGTCGGGACCGATTTTTCCCCGAGCTCAGTTCCCGATCATCTCGAGTTATACTCGAATGCTACACGATTGATTTCAGATCATCTCGATCCAGGATTCATCAGTTTCATGAATAACTCGACCGCTACACGACCGATACAGGACTGCTGTCGATTGATACTCGACTAAACTCGATCATGCTTCGACCGGCACTCGATCAAATACCGAGCACTTTTTGGCAAGTGCTTGCAGCTGGTGCAGACGTACTTTCTTAACACTCATTTATTGTTCATGAAAAATATATGGAGTCCTTGGTCATGTTAAAAAGTTAAATGTCGTCAGCATCTTCAGCCACTCCTGGCCCACTGAAGAAAAGAAAAGGGCCACGAAGAGAGAAAAGACAACAAATCCTAAACAGCAGACATGGCAGAATTAGACTTTCCAGACAACAATTTCAGAAGAAAGAAAGGAAACACGACTGAAACTGAGAAAAATTCGGTATTCTGGCAATATGACTGTAACGTGAAAAGAAATTTTCTAGATTATTTACTTTAGTTATAAACTGAGAACTGTTTCTTGAATTCTTTTGCTAGCTTGTCTGTTTCAAAGTTGAAGTTCATTACGTTGATATAAAATCTATTTCTTACGCTGACATGTTAACCCGTTTAGGACGGTTTGCTTTGGCGAGCGAACACCCCCACAGACGGACAGGTTTTCCAAAATCGAGCCCGAACCGAGGGTTACTAAGGGGGTGTGACTTACGGTCCCGCTTTACCCAATCATCAAATTGCCGTGTATGCGGTGTAGGAATCCGCTTTCTGATTGGATGAGTAACGACCGCTCATGAATAATAATGTCGCTTCCCTTCGCTATCTGGGTTTGCGCGCGCGGTTTGAACTTCACGTACTGTACGATCGCCAATTTACGTTCCCTCGTCAACTCAAATGAATAGCATCTTTTATTATTGGGCACCAGGCTATGCCGAGGGTGTCGCAAATTTCTACTACATTATTGTCTTGAATTTACTGATTCATGGAGGCAATCTTTTATGGAAACTGTAATCCGTTGATCACAAGCCTTCAAAGTCTTTCAATGAAAAGCGATCGATCGGAGGATTGTGTACAGGCTTGCGTATTTCCATTTACACGACTATAAGACACGGCGAGTAAATCTCGTACTGTGGCGATATCAAAAGCACACGAACCCACTCTTGACTTACTGTTGTTCACAAAATTCCTTACCATAGCTAGTCAAGGAATTTTGGAACATTGTATACAACGTTTGAAAATCTGTAGCACCTTGTTTGTCCCCGCTACTTGTATCCGAATTCAAGCTCGCGTGTCTGTAACAGAAGCACGTGGCTTTATTTCAACACTAGGCAAACCATCAACGATGTAATATCACAAGTAGAATTAGTGGTACTGATTTATCAAAGTCGAATTTCGTAATAGAATAACGTCCACTTGAGTTTATTTCTTGGTTCTGTTTCAGTAATTCCCATAAAGTTGACAAGAGTCTGGAATGTTCAATATTCAAATAAATCTTAGCTTCTTTCTAACTTTCTCTGAGACGACTAAAAATGCATAATCCACGCTTGCGCGATACCTGCCATCCCCTGAAGAAGTCTGTATAAAGAAGTTTGCTTCCTGAAATTATCAATCGTGACTACCTACAAATTTCGATTATGCGACTTATAATGGGTTTTCATGGGATGCATAAAAGAGATCACCGAGTGGATTTGTGAGTTTATTATCGGGGTTTGATGCTGCCATTTTTCTGTGCGATCTTACGATTCCCTTACAACTTCAACGTAATGTCGGGAAGACAATTATTATTCACTATGTATCAAGTGAAATGAGATTTCACACAGTGATACAAGACATATATTTAGTTATTATAAAAAGTAATCACCAACCTAAATGAGTATCGTTATTTCTTATACATAGAAAAAAAAAAAAAATAAGAATAAAACACCGGTCCTGTTCAAGCCAGTTGACAGAACATGTATGACCTCTTCAGATGAAACATGGGAGTCTATACGATGAGAAGAAAAAAGGAGAGAAAAATAGGCTGGTCATCTAAATTTTGTTTGATGGACGGTAGATAATCTGAAAAGATTTTTGCAAATGCAATGTAAAATTATACAAGATGAGATTTGCCTACAACCTGTGTTTTGGTAATATCTTCCTACGTTTTATATAATATGTATACATATGTATACATATGTATATATGTATATATATATATATATATACATATTATATATATATATACATATATAAATTTTATGGGCAGAGTATCTTGGAGAAGAGATCATCACCATCAATGATAATATTCAATCTACAGGTTTATGTATGGGAATCAAGAAGGGGATAGCTGGAAAGGAAAGTGATGTAATGAGATAAAATGAAGGAGCACTAATTGAGACAAAGGAAGAGCAAAACGGCAAAAAAGGGAAAAAGGGGCAAAAGGGTACAACATTATGCAAAGATTTTGCAGTTATTTTTGTGTACGTTTGCCTTCCAATTTCGGAGTTACGTAATTCAAAATAGCCAACATAAAAAGAAAAAAAAAAAGATAGCGCCATGAAGATGTTCATTCATCCTCGTTTGCCTTTCACTATGTCCTATCACTTCAACAAATGTAGCATTAGCACAATTCAAATTAGAATGCCCATCGAGAATTCAGATTCGCATCAATGTTAGAGAGCGTCTTTTCAAACAGGATCGCAGGTGAGCATTTCCGAGTTCTATTCTCATTCAATAAGCATAAAGTATAAAGGAAACGAGCATTTGCTGCAATCGTTTATGAATATGAAAATGCTTCAATGCGATTTCACGAAGTCTAAAGGAATGAATGCAAGTAGGTCTACCTAAATACAGAAATGTATAATGCAATTATTATAAAAAAAAAAAAAATACGCAGCCACGATAAGAGCATAAACCAATTCAATAGCAGCATGAAAACATTTGATCACATCAGTATATGAGATGGACAAGAACATATCCGTCTCTCGCAAAACTGAATCACCACTTCGCAAATTTGGAGTGCTTTCTACAAATTTAAATTAATTTTTTTTCTTTTTTTTAAGGCATGAGTTACCATATTCTACTGATTATAAATCGATTGAGCTACAAAACGGTAGTGTGTTGCTAAAACCATTGTAACTCAATGATCGCGAAATCATTTGACTTGTGAACTTCCGAAAGAGATGGACTGAAAAACCCAGACTTCTAAACGTATAAATAATTGACAGAGCGACTATGGCCGAAAATTAGCATATTATAAAGAATTCATACAAAACCAGAACCAAAAAAGACTAAACAGTCGACATCACCATTGTCGGTATCGTCGTAATATGGGATTTAATTTTATTTTGACCGCCTCTTTGAAATGCTGCAAACATCAAATACTGAACATCATAATTTTTTTTTTTTTTGGTGAATTCTAAGCGTATGAGAGAGAGAGAGAGAGAGAGAGAAAAAACTTCTGCCGTATGTCTTGTTTCTCGCTTTATTGCAGCGTATGTCATTGTCGAAGTTTAAATTCTGTGATATATGTTCGTAACAAGTACATGAGAACTTGCACATTCGATTCCCAACAACCATGAAATCATTGGGTTCCGTAAAAGCGGTTACGTAATACATAGGAAGCACATCACTATAATGCATTCTATGGACCGGTGCAGAAAAAAGAGACTGTCTATAATCGGCCTTTGAACTTCGCTATTATGCTCATAATCCCCGACTTTTCAGATGGCGTCTACGAGTGCGTCTAGGAACGTTTTTGTATCAACATCCTGTCTATTCATGGAGGTACAATGTAACCTGATACTCTGGCCACCTGGTCTATTCAAAGTGTTCTTGCCTATAACACGCGCACATGTTACGCTGTGTTTCACCATGATGAATATAATAAAACCCCATAGTGGCAATATCGGCTCTTGCATTGTATCAAAATGATGACTATTATACAGTATATCCTCTATTTGGTTCGTAGATTTTTTGAACGATTTTATAACATCACGCTGTCATTCATAAGTATGAGAGAGAGAAAAAAAAAAGCTTCAAGCAACATAGAAGTTGAGTTTCTCAAACCAATCTTCCATTTGAGTTTGTTTCTTGGTTTTGTTTCAACAATTTCCATAATGTTGACAAGAGCCTGATGGGATGTTCAATATTCGAATAAATCATAGCATCTTTCTTGCAATCTTTGACAGCTAATGGTGACTAAACCTGCGAACTCCATGCATTTTTGTATAAAGATGTTTGTTTCTGTAATCATCCATCATGACTGCCTCCAGATTTCGACCATAATATGACTTAGGTTTCCATGGGATTGAAATAAACGACATTTCTCCCGGCATTCTTTGATATCTCATAACAGACGGCTAATTTTGCTGAAATGGTCTTCTCTTATGTCATGAGTGTAAATCAATATTTGTTTTATTGTGTATGCCAGTTATCCCCCGAGAAAAGACAAAAATAAAAATGAAGTACTAACAATCTCATTCAATAAGCATAATGTATAAAGGAAACAAGCATTTGCTGTAATCGTTTATGAATATGAAAATGCTGCAATGCGATTTCACGAAGTCTAATGGAATGAATGAATGTAGGCATACCTAAATGCAGAGATATGCGTAGATATATATAAAAAAAAATACACAGGCACGATAAGTGCATAAATTACTTCAATAGCAGCATGAAAAAATGTGATTACATCGATAAACATGAGATAAGACAAGAACATTTCATGCTTTTATTGCCCGAAATACCTTGCTCCTAAACAAAGTGTTCAATTGAAGCGATGTGGTTATCACATCTCCGTCTCTCGCAAAATTGAATCACCACTTCGCAAATTTTGAGCGCTTTCTACAAAGAAAAAAAAAAGAAAAATCGTTTTTTCGGTAAAAGTTGTCATATTTGACTGATTATAAATGGATTGAACTCAATGATCGAAAAAAAAAAATTGACTCGTGAACTTACGAAAGAAGTGGACTGAAAACACCTCAGACTTCTAAATGTATAACAGAGCGACTATAGCCGAAAATTAGCATATTATGAGGAATTCATACAAAACTAGAACAAAAAAAGACTAAACAGTCGACATCACCATCGTCGGTATCATCGTAATATGGGATATTATTTTATTTTAACTGCTTCTTTGAAATGCTACAAACATCAAATACCGAACATCATAATTATATCTACAATTTTTGGCGAATGCTAAGCGTGTGAGAGAAAAAAAAAATGCCATATGTCTTGTTAACTCGCTTTATTGCAGCGTATTTCGTTGTCGATGTTTTATAATATTATGTTGATAACAACCTCATGAGAACTTGCACATTCGCTTCCCAACAACCATGAAATCATTGGGGTCCGTAAAAGCGATTACGTAATACATACAAAGCACATCGCTGTAATGCATTCTATGGACCGGTGCAGAAAAAAGTGACTGTCTGTAATCGGCCTTTGAACTTCTCTATTATGCTCATAATCCCCGACTTTTCAAATGGCGTCTACGATCGCGTCTAGGAATGTTTTTGTTTCAACATCCTGTCTATTCAAGGAGGCACAATATAACCTGATACTCTGGCCACCTGGTCTATTCAAAGTATTCTTGCCTAAAACACGCGCATATGTTAGGCTGTGTTTTGCCGTGATGAATATATAGGACCCCATAGTGGCAATATCGGCTCTTCCGTTGTATGAATATTATACAGTAAATCCTGTATTTGGTTCGTTGGCCAAGTAGATTTTTTGAACGATCTTATAGCATAATCAGGCTGTCATTCATAAGTATGACAAAAAAAAAAAAATTCAAGCATCATCAAAGTCGAGTTTCGCAGACCAATCTTTAATTTGAGTTTGTTTCTTGGTTTTGTTTCAGCAATTATTTTTTTCATAATATTGACAAGAGCCTGGTGGGATGTTCAATATTCAAATAAATCGCTGCATCTTTCTTGCTGTTTTTGACAACTGATAATGACTAAATCTTAAAAATCCATGCTCTTGCGGTACCTGCCATCCACAATGAAGTTTTTGTGTATAAAGACGTTTGCTTTCTGAAATTATCCATCATGACTGCCTACAGAAATGACTTAGGTTTCCATGGGATAAATAAAAGATATCAACGAGCGCATTTTACTAGTGCAATCTTACGATTGACTTATAACTCTATCGTACTGCCGGGAAGATATTGCTCATTACGAATCACATGAAATAAGATTTCACACAGTGATAAGATATAAGTTATTCATCATATGATAAAAAGTTATCACTAACAGGAAAAGATGATTGATTTGATAAATATGTATATTTGATATAACATGTATGAGGTCTTTCGGTCTTCAGGCGAAACATTGGAGTCTATGCGATAAGAAGAAAGATTGAGAGATAGAGAGAGAGAGAAAAAAAATAGGCTGGTCTTCTAAATTATATATGTTTGATGGATGTAATCCGAACACTCTTTTGCAAACGAAATATAATATTATACACAGCTTGGTTTGCCTATAAAATTTGTGTTATGGTAACATCTTTTTAGATTGTGTGTATTATATTCATAATACAGGCAAAGTATCTTCGAGAAGTGATCGTCACCATCAATGATAATATTCAATCCACACATTTGTAGATGATAATGAAGAATTGGATTACGGGAAAGAGAGGGAGAGAGATGGAAATGGGGGGGGGGCGAGAAATATATGGTGGTCTTTTAAATTTTATTTGGTGGATGGTAATCCGATCACACTTTTGTAATCGAAATGTAATGTTACACACGGCTAGGTTTGCCTGTCTGTGTTATGGTAATATCTTTTTAGATTATATATATATATATATATATATATATATATATATATATATATATGGCAAAATATCTTGGAGAAGTGACCGCCACCATCAAAGATAATAACCAATCTATACGTTTGTAGACGGGAATAAAGTGGATAGCTGGAAAGGAAAGTGATGAAATGTAATGAGATAGAATGAAGGAGCACAAATCAAAGCTAATGTATCATAAAGGCAAAGCAAAATGGCAAACTTGAGTTTACAAAATGGTACATTACGTAAAGATTTTGCAGTCGTTTTTTGCGTATGTTTGTCTTCCAATTTCATAGTTAGGTAATTCATAATCGCCAACAAAAAATATAGTTTCATGAAAATGATCATTCGGCTTTGTTTTCCTTTCGCTATATCCTATCACTTCAAAAATGTAGCATGAACACACTTCAAATTAGAATGCCAATCGAGAACTCACATTCGTCTCTATGTGAGGGATTTTTTTTTTTTTTTCAAACGGAGTCGCAGGTAGCATTTCCGAGTTCGTCGGAGAAGTTCATTCAATTTAGCAACAAAAGGTTGGCCACCTGGAAGCTGAAGAAGTCGGCATGACCATGGAAGAATGGCGAGCACATGCCACACAGGCTTGAAGGCCTAACATCGTTATAAAATACATCACTTCAAAAAATAAGGAAAAGACAACATGTTTGTTGAAATTACACCATTTCTCCCGACATTCTTCGATCTCTCATAGCAGAGGGCTAATTCACCTTAAATGATCTTCTCTTCTGTCAAGAGGGTAAATCAATATTTATTTCATTGTGTATGCCAATCATCCCCCGATAAAAGACAGAAAGTAAAGTACTTTTCTCACTCAATATGTATTACTAATGCATAAAGCAAACGAGCATTTGCTGCAATCGTTTATGAATATGAAAATGTTGCAACGCGATTTCATGAAGTTTATAATTCGATTGAAAGCATGCACCTAAATGCAGAGGTAGATAGAGAGAAGACACATGCACAATAAGTGCTTAAACCATTTTGGTGATAGCATTAAAACATTAATTACGTCAAATAAAGAGAAGAGCATTTCGTACTTTTATTGCTCGAAATACCTTACTTCCCCAAAGTCGAGTGCTACAACTGAAGCGCTCCATAATCACATCTCCGTCTTTCGCAGAATTCAATGACCGCTTCGCAAATTTTGAGCGTTTTCTACAAATTTGAATGAAAAATAGATTTTTTTTTTTCGGCATGAGTTGTCATATCCGATTGACTGAAAATGGATTGAACTACAACCAGCGGCGTTTGGCTAAAATCCTTTCCACTGAATGATAGCAAAATCATTTTGACTTATGAACTTACGAAAGAAATGGACTAAAAACCCAGATTTCTAAACGTTTAAATAATTTATCGAGCGACTGCAGCCGAAAATAAACATATAAAAAATTCATACAAAAAAGAAATATAGACTAAACCGTCGAAATCACCATTGTCACTATCAACGTAATGTGGAATATAATATCATCTAATTTACTTTTTTGAACTGCTGCAAATACCAAATACCGATCGTTCTCTTTTTTATAGACAATTTCTCGCAAAAGCTATAAACGTATAAGAGAAAACGTGTGCCATGTGTCTTGTTTATTCGCTTTATTGCAGCGCATTTCGTTGTTGCATTTTAATTTCTATAATAAATTGATGTTTGGAACATGCACATGAGAACTTGCACATTCAATTCCCAACAACCATAAAGTTATGCTTACATATACATACGAAGCACATCGCTAACATCTATTCTATATGGACCGGTACAGAAACGAAAATACTGTCGGTAATCGACCTTTGACCTTCTCTATTATGCTCATAAGATTGCGTCTACGAGAGGGTCTATCTAGGAATGTTTTTGTATCTGCATCCTGTCTATTCATAAATATACAATGTAACCTGATACTCTTGCCGGCTGGTCTATTTAAAAAAATATTCTCGCCCATAACACGTGCACATGTGACGCTGTGTTACGCCATGATGAATATACGACTTCGATGAAGTAGCACAATCGACTGCGTTGTTTGTATGCAGTACATCCCCTACTCGGTTTGTTCTTGGCCAAGTGTTTTTTTTTTTTTTTTTTTTTTTTTAACGATGTTATAACATAATCAGAATATCATTCATGACGGTAAAACTCTTCAAACAACTACAAGTAACATCGCTGTCATGATAACAAACAGACGCAAAAACATTTTCACACATCACATGCAGGGACACGCAAAAGATCTACTTTTGAATTTATTCAATTTGCCGAGTTTTGGTAAATCCCAGGACTCGGTAGCGGAAGAAGAAGGCCAACATTTCGTGCCAATAGTGGTAAGCAGGTTGCCATGCCGAGATGGCTTTCATAGAAAATCCATAAGTACGACATTACATTATTGATATAACACGAAGTAGTATGCCACAATACTTTATCATGTAAATGTGTGCTAATAAGGTACTGAGTAGGTGCGTGTACGCAACGGTCTTGACCGCCGCACGCACGCTTTTCACTTGAGTGTGGCAATTTGCATACCGATGCAAATGAGATCGCCAGAGCGTGCGGCTGGTCGCTCGTCATTGGTCAGTTTCCCGACCGTTGCGAAGGTCTGAATGTCGTGAAAATTGCACTCATGTTTGTCAATATTTTGCTTGCTTATAGACATAAGATATGACCAATCATCACAAAATGTACACGGATGGCAACTTTGATGTATGTAGTCCCACAAAATGTAAATCATTTTTAACATAGGCATCGTATTGTTGGTGAAATTCTAAGTTTAAAAATGCGTGTTCATTTCACTCTCTCAGCCCGAGTATACTCGGGACCAGTCCACAGCCTGGAAAACGTCAGCCCGAGTATACTCGGGACACGTCCTAAACGGGTTAATACAGTAGTTGTAACTTAGATTCATAAATGCTCAGTGACTTACTTTACTTTTATTTACGTAGATGTTACACTTTTGCTTCGCTTAATAATGTTATTTTTTTACTGAGAGTTGTATGTACATTGCTTGAAGTCCACCTTGATATCGATTGGCTGGGATGAGTTGACAAAAAAAATAAACAACCAAGATTTTCATCATTTTTGCTAATGTAAAATGTTATATTGTTTTAATTTTCATAATAATGTACTCTGTTCCACATATCAGCACACTTCATGAATTTAGAAATTAATGTGATACATGCATTTTCTTTTACACACTCTTGGGCATATACTTTATCAATGAATACATACATATTTTTCATTCACTTTTTCATTCTTAAATGAGAACAACAATGACAAAGATGACACGACTCAATAGGGTTGTAGAACAGTCATTTTTTTAAACTCTATATAATGGTGCATTTATGGGCATATAGGCCTATGTTTCATTTTAGATCAAATTAATTTCAGCCCACCTATATGTAATGCACTTACGAAGCGTGGCGGTGAAACATTTTTTGTTTTTTTTGTTTTTTTTTTATGAGACATCAAACTTTGATTTGCTATTCTTCACATCCAATGCAAATATCGAATGTATAATATGAACGAACCTATTAAAATATGGTGTCCCGGCAGACAGAGCGCTACAAAACTGTCTCTTTGCAACTGATTGACAAATTGCCCTACATCGACGTAAATAGGAAAACATCTCGACTTAAGAATTTCATGAATTTGAAAAACTGTCTCTTATTTAAAAAGATATGAGCGACTGAATGAAATCCTTACATTATTCAATAGGAAAAAAACACCTCAAATTCTATTTGACACAATGATAATCATTCTTCGTGCAGGCGCTTTGATCTCCATGAAAATTTGTGATTTACAAAATCTGTAACTTTGGGCACTGATATCCTACTTGACTGAGCGATAGTGAAGCCGTAAAAACTGATAACGAATGCGTCCAAAATAACTACTGAAAACGGATAAAATGAATGAATACAAGTGAATGCATTTTTTTGGTACCTTTTTGAGTGGCTAACAAACAGAGTGATCAGTCTTTATCATCGTTTTTGTTTTTGTTTTTCAGGAAAAATGACTATAGAATCGAAACACCTGCGCGAGAATTGATGATTGTGGTTTCAAAATAAGAAGTGTTCTTCTATCAACTATAGGTTTTCCCGGCCAATTTCGCACTTTTGTCAGTCCAGTTCCTAATTGCTGCATTCAGTTTAGCAAAATATAGCATAGATGACATGTTCGGTAGTTCAATTTTATGATCTCTTCATTTAAATTCATTTTGGAGCATTCAAATTACCTTTAGCCTCATTCTAATTAACACTTTTTCAATTGAAATTCGTAAAACAAGCACCAATTCGTTATTCGTTCATTCAGTGTAGAATGATATAGTCACGTGATCACGGGCATGCTGCTCTCGTTCATTCAAATTCATTTTTGGCAATCAATTTAACATCTTTTGCAGTCAATTTAGCACGCAGCTTTATGGTTTGGTTCTTTCTTTATTTTTTTTTAACATAGTTATTGTTTTCCAAGCGTCATTACATTTCATATTTTCGTTTTTTCTTTAATGTGCTTAGTGACTCTTCAAGTCCGAAGACAATGCAACATGTGCATGGCCACAACTTATCTCGCTGTTGAGCGCTTTATTCCGTGTGTCGGCCAGTTCTCGGAAGTCAAGGTTATGATCATCAAATATTCCTATAATTCTTTTTCTGTCCCCTTGAGAAAATTGTAATACGTGTGTATCTAACTTGTGCCTTTATGACTGGAAGAAGATGAAGTTAAACTATATAATAGTATTGGTACATGTAGGCCTAAAATGGCATGTATGAAAGAAAAGGGGCGTAACAGTGCATGGATGAAACAATAAGTCACATACAAATACGCGTTTAAATGTTATCAACTTTTCAAAAAAGAAAAACATTAAATTAATTTGAATGAACATGTTAGGAATTTGACTGCCCATACGCGAAATTAAATGACTGAAGTACCCCTTTCGCCAGTGCTGGCGATTTTGAATGACTGAAGAGCACGTGCCAATTTGAATGCCCGTTTTACGAATTCGAAAGGCACATATGCAAATCTCATGGATCGGAATGCTAATTGAACGAGCAACTTGCAATTTTGAATGACAGAATGTGAAGTGACGAGGATTTCGCTAAATTGAATGAACCTTTTATCAAATGGACTGACAAAAGTGCGAAATTGGCCGGGAAAACCGATACCAAAGATAATCATTTCTTTCGTTCATTTATGCTTTTGCAATTAATAGTCAGTTTTATAGCACTCTTTTGGGCCATGCCGTATTCAAGTATAAATACTGAATTGTCTTAAGGGCTTTTTACACTTGTAAATTTTTGCTTAGTCCCGTACCAACGGTGGGGCTAAGCCCCCCCCCCCCCCTTAGCCCCACCGTTGGTACGGGACTATCCTTAGCCCACTTTCTGTTTACACTCGTTTTTGCCAAAGTGGGCTAGCCCCACCGATAATCCCGTACTATCTGGCCCTCCAAAATAGCAGGGTTAGCGCCGCAATTGCGGTGCCAAGCAAGTGAGTGTAAACAGAACGAAAAAATAATCCGGGGCTAAGCGACGGAGACGAAGTCCGACCCCCACTGACCAATCAGAAACGAGGTAATCAAGTGCTGCCGGTGCGTGCGTGTACGTGTACAGTGCACAGCGTAATCATGAATATTCATGTGGTTTGGAAAGTCCGGGGCTAAGAAATACGAGTGTAAAAAGGTCAGTTTTCTCCTTAGCCCCGGACAAGAGATAGTACGGGACTAATTGGCCAGTGTAAAAAGCTGAAAAATTGGTACGGGACTAACGATAGTCCTGGGTCGGAGAAAGTCCGGGGTTAAGAAAAAGGGCTTTATATAACCAAACGAATAACTGTAACCAATTCTTCTTTCACTCGATCACTGTACGAACCTGCCGACCCGTTCGATGCAAGATCTTACACAGATCGTGTCATGTCGAGCTGGTCTAAGAAGTCTAGTAGAAATCGAGTATTGACCGTGTAGCGATCGTGTATTGATTGTGTGTAGATCGGGATGTTCGAGTAGAGATCTATGTGGTTGTCGAGGAGATATTCTGGAGATGTCGAGAATGGTCGGGTGTGGATCGTACAAGATCGAATAGCGGTCGGGAAGGGATCGTGTTGAAGGACGATCGAGCATTTGGTCGGGATTGCTCTGGTAAAAATAGGTCATCGGGATTGATCTCGCTTGATCGAGTTGATCTGATCGGCAGTGGGAACGGGGTATAATGGGCCGAGTTGATATAACGCGCATCAAAAAACATCTTGTTTGGCGCCTATGCAAAATGAACGTGCGGCTACGCATAACACATGGCGATCACGAACTGCGTGTAAATTGTCAGAAATAGGGCCGAGTTTTCCCTAAGACCCGGTTAGCCTGGATCCTTATGGAATAAAAGTCGGTATACCAACTCTTATTATTCTACATTTTCGTTCTTAAAATACTCCAAAGCAACTCATCATCCCGGCAAATCGCGTCAGCCAGGTAATTTTCTTAGTAGACTCTTATATTACAAGCAAAAATGAAATGGTGCAAGGCGGGTTCTCAAACCCTTACCAGAACTATATTTTCACTTAAATTACGTCTATTATGCTCACATGCTCAGCAGACGAAATAAATCCGAAATAAATCACAATAGCCTCAAAATAAAGACGCTTGTTTATTTCAGATCCAAAGCTTGTCAGTCCAATAGTTGTGAGTCGTATAGTGTGCGGTGGGCTTTAGACCACCTCTAACCCTGCTTTCACTATTACTACTGCACTAACGATAATGATAATAATGTACAACAGTGATTACGACTATACTATTTATTACTGTCAGAAATATAGTATTACTGCTTTCATAATTATTTTCTTTCATAAATTTCATTACAATAACAGTAGTAACAGTGACAGTGTGTGTTAATACTAGTAATGTTAATTGTATAGGACTTACTTGACTTTTACTACTATTTCGTTTTATTATTTGCTATTACTGAAACGTAACTTCGAAAGTGCGAACCACTAACGCCGGAAGTTGTTACTGCATGTCATTTCTGATTCAAAACCGCGCAGCAGGGAAAAAGAAAGAGTGGTTGTGACTGGTTCAATAAACTAGCGTCGCTCGGCCCAGGAGCCTGCAAAATCGCCGCTGGGTGACAAGAGTGGTGTCAGCAAAAGCGTCGATATTCAACTTCCCTCGGATTCTCGTTCGTTGATAATTACGCGAAGAAGTGCGCGAGATAGCGCGGACGGCAAACAAATGGCAACAGTTTCGACCAGTGCGCCCTCTTCGCCCTGTACATGTCTACACGAGCTTTAAAATCTCCAGGCTCCGAGGCAAAAATAACATTTTCTCAATTTACATACGAAAGGAATATCATATTCGAACACTATTGACACACTAACACACGCAACTTCAAACGCGCGCACACACATACACGCAAACATAACCACACACATTTTTTTTTCAATAATCTTTATTCACATTCAAACAAAATAAATACTAAATGTGATATTTTGAGCGGATACCGCTGTGCAGAGTTACAATGGTCACACTTGTTTTTATTTTTCTTATAAAAACAAACAAAAGTGGGTATACCTTTCCTGTATGTGTAAACCTTATTTTTATAGTAGTAGAAAATAAAACTTGATATTCATCAACTGGCGTTCCAGTAATCAAATTGACAATGAAAGAAGAAAACAACAACAACAACCCACAACAACAACAACAACAACCCACACTATATGTACGGCGAAACAGAATGTCATCATTATTGTCCATAATGAACGAAAGCTCCCCGCTGCTGCCCTTCCTAAACCTGAAGTTCAAAATATTTATGTTTTTTTTTGTTTTTTTTTAACCCTTTCACCCTCCCATCAAGCTTTCTATACACAAACACCTTAATTTAAACACACACCCACACATGTGCATACCCTGTACATACGTCCACAAAACACATACTCATACATACTCACACGCGCACACACACACACACACACACACACGTACACGCACGTACGCACGCCCCATTACCACCCTCCACAACCGACCACACGTTTCTTGCCCTCATGAGCTTCATTTCAAGGAAATATCGGAGAAGCGAGAAGCGTCACATTATTATGAGACCATGAACAAAACTTAGATTATAAGTTTTGTAAAAGTTTTGTTGAATTTTTAACCTGAATGCTTTACACAACTCCCTAACTTGAAGGAAAAAAAAAAAGAAAAAGAGAGAGCTCCGTTACTGATGGTTTGCAAAACATTCTCCATAATACATTTCTGTGACCATGGCGCTAAGTAGCTCCACGGTGTGACGTTTTCTTCGACATCTTTCACCAGAGGGCATTCCGATGTCAATGTCCGCGTCGTGTTTGTTTTTCGTGTTTTGTGATACGAGGTATGACTTCATCGTGATTTTATGACAGAAAAAAAGAAGGATCAAGTAACCGCCGTACTTAATCAGTTGAAATGTCCGCAGACATCTTAAGAACAACCCTAAAGGAAGAGACGTGTCTTAAGTAGCAATCGACATTGAAGTTTGAGCAATGAATGAGCAAGTCAGAGCGTTGATCATAATACATAATAATCATTATGCACCACTAATACTGGGGATACATCTTGCACGCGAAAGTCTACACAATGATTCGCTCTTTCATGTCATTATATCTTTTATCCCTCTTTTCCTTTTTTGCACTCTTCCACGGGCTTTTCTGTTTTAGTTGTTGCTGTTAGCTTTATTCTTTCTTTTTTCTAGGAGGCTTTGCAGACTCGTATTTTATATGTCATGCTTCCTTGCAGCAGGATCTGCCATACGTATCAAAGCGAACATGTCGCTCGAGAATGAAAACAAGAAACAAATAAAACAAAATGGCGCATTACCTAAAGGCATTTTCTCGTCTTGTAATTTGCAGGGCATTGATTGAGACTGGAAGACTCACTCTGAAGTTGTTGTTTTATTTCATTATTCTTTTTTGTTCCTTTTTTCCCCCGGGATTACACATTACATTTCAAATGTGATTGTTAATGCACACACAGGGGAGAGAACCGTTACAACGCTGAAATGACGCAGGGGAAACGTTAAGTGAATGGGAGTAAGCTTCATTCGGACAAGAGAGATACTAATTTGAAATAAAGCGAGGGGAAAAATAGAGCTGGAATCTGACGCCGAGTGTACACAATTGGGAACGCTTACAGACATGTGCCTTTAAATATACTAACGGTTGAAAACGTAGATAATAAGACAAAATCAAATAAAACGAAACAGAAGCTGTCTGTCTCTTTTTCTTCTTTTTTTTTATTACAAAGAGAACTAGTGCATTATGGCTGAACAGGATAACGGGGATGATGATGATGTTCATTCGTTTAACACACTTTTTTTGTTTTATGATATTCTTCATGTATATTTCATTCGATATCAGGTCCATGTTAACAATGAAATTAATAATTATGAGCAAAAATAAGCAGCTGTATTCTCTTTTGTGCTGCTACATCATATTTTTCTTAACATACAGTACAATAATGGATTATTATTTTCTTTTTGAAAAATGTCATAGATTTGTACATGACTCTCAGAACTCGTGCATGTTAACGAGAAGTCAATTTTGTGTCACAGTCAGTTAGTCTTGCAAAGACTATAAAGTTCTGTTAATTTCCAGATAATGAGCACTGTTGCATGAAAATCCATGCTTCAGCAGTCAATCAAAAATGCCTAATTTTCTTTTAACTACTTTTTTTTGAAAGCGCATTGGTTGATATGTGAGGCTGTATCTTAGCAACCAATTGACTGTATGGAGCAAAATATCTTGGGATTTTTCCGTCCGACACTTTGAGCAACATTCGGTGCGATTTTAAAGAAAATCAGAGGGGGTCCGGTGACAACTTGTCTGAAAATTGAATGATTTGACGTGGATTACTTGACCCAATAACGGTGGTGGTGATGGTGATGGGGATGATGATGGTGTTGGCTCTGATTATTACAGGCATCTTCACAAGACCAAAGAGGACAACTTGAGGGGGTACAAAACAAGGATAATGAAGAAGACAGAGAGGGGGGAAGATAGAGAAGGGGGGGGGGGATTCACAACAGAATAAGAGACAGTGACAAAGAATCCACACTGATTTTTTCTTTGTAACTTAAACAATATGATCTCTCGAGCTCTCCGAGGACATTGACATCGTACAAACATGTTTTGCGGAGAGAACACGAACGTCATTTTTTGCGTTTGATACTTCACACTTTTCTTTAAACATCCAATCACAGCCCTCACGTCCCTATATCCCTAAGCACTGATTATGTGGTGTCGTTAATGACGATCAATTTGAAGTATTTGCCGAAAAACACCTGCTTAAACATGCTCCGGTCTCCTCCCATCAATGCTCTCTATTCCTTTTAATGCTGATGAATCCCACAAACTCGCGTGGGTTCTGACTTTGCGGTTTACGTGGCAAAGTCTTTCGGATCTGGCGGCGAACACGACGCGAAACTCACAGGCGATTAGATGCTCAATGTACTCGAAACATTCGCCGAAGCACACACGCATCCCACCCCCTTCCCTCCCTTGCCTCCTCCTCCCACTCCTAAACAAAGACTTCACATTTCTGCTCATGTTACTTCAACAAGTTAGACTTAAACAAAAAAGAAAGAAAAGGCGCGTCAGGGTACTAGTAATTAGAAGATGTAACACTTAGTTAAAACACCGGAAGGCAACATCGAGACACCCTTCCTCATAAACGATCGACTGATTTCTACAAATATTCATTAAAAAAAAGAAAAAAAATGTACACTGCCAATCTTCTCGGGGGAGGGGGTTTTCATATCTACCTAGCAAATGATTTAAAAAAATGTCAACGGAAACAACACTTGAAATGAACACACTGTCGGACAAGCCTTGACAGATTATGTGTAACGTCACTGACAGTTATTGGCAGATGCAATTATTTCCAGCGCCGATGACGAAATTGGCAGGACGGGGGGGGGGGGGGGGGGGGGTGTGGATGTGTGTGGGGGGGGGGTTCTTGGTTTTACTGATCAGAAGTAAAACACTTTCTTTTTCATAAGTCGCATGGCACAAATTCGACACCAGAAAAAAAAAAACATTCCTGACAATAGTCAATGACAGTAAAAATAAAATACGTCCGATCCATTTTTGGACTATGCAATAATGACGTGAGTTAACATTGATACAATTTAGAATCCTATGTCAAAACAAAAAAAAATGAGGGAAGGACGAAAAAAAAAGACAAAAAGTCTTTAGTGCAAAAACTTAAAATCACCGGGAACATAACAGAACCATCAAAACACACAAAATACATGATACAATTTGATAAAAGAAAGAGCAAGTAGCTCATTGATGGACTCTCCGTTGCTTTCCTTCTACATTATGCATCCAGTTTTTGGCTGAAGGTGCTGAAGGGTGTTTTTTTTTTAAATAATGCTGAAAGGTGTTATACCTTTGACAATCTGTCCGTCGAATTCAATGAACCCGAACTTGTCTTCCATATCGTGAGAACACTTCGTATACAACGAGCATATAAACTCTATTTTGTACCATCCAATAACAGAAGAATACTTTTCCATAAAAAAATGAACTGCTGTTTCATAATTCAGTGTTGGGGGTTACGACACAGAAAGGCGGTCATCGAGTTTCCGAACATTGTGACATTGTGACGTGAGCTTCCCCCCCCCCCCCCCCCCCCCCCCCGAAGAAGCGCCAGAGGGCACGTCGGATGGAAAATCTTCTCGGCCACTGAACTCTTTTGTGAACGACGACACAAATATTCCCGCACATCCACAAGTTTGCCATTCGTACCTCAGTGAAGTGTATCGCTGCATCTTATTGTCTTTGTCCGTTCAAATGGTTATTTGTTCATATCTAATATTTTCTTTCCTTCCCTTCTTATCTCTCTGTCTTTCATTTTTCCTTATTTAACACCATTTCTTTTTCTCTATGTCTCTTTTTCATCTTCTCTACTATAGGCCTATAATTTCATATAATATGTGACCCTGCACCACAAAACCAACAAAGAGTCGCCAGCCATGGATTTTCAGTTAAGGACAGATTCTGAAAGAGCAGACTCTCAGCTTTAAACTGATGTATAACTCAAATTCAGATGGACTCCACTAACCCACCTAAATACTGGAAAGAAAGCAAACACTCTGGAAAAGTGTGAACTGAGAAAAGAGGCTCTGAAGTACACTGTCTATTCAAGCGCTTAATCTTCACCAAGCCATGCTGGCTGTGCTATGAAAGGGACAAAACACAGGATGTAAGCCACTGGAGCAATAACAATGAAGGAATTATCAGATTAAGCTGTAATTGGGCATGTTCTATTAGCACATTCTGTCCATGATTACTGCTAACTTTCAAAGCAGTAGTGTGATCCTTTTAAAAGTTATTAGACTTGAAAGTGAAGAGTGCGCAAAGGATTTCAAGACATGAAAAGCGGCCTCTAAGACAAACCTGATCATTCTACTCTTCCCCCAGAAAGTGTTGTAGAAAAACTGCTAAAAACACACTTTCCCATTCATGCTATGATACCACACTGAAAAATAATGTAGAAGAAGGATAGCTCTTTCAGAAAATATGAAAAACTCAAGACTGACTTGGTTGAACCATTTCACCTTGTGTGAGTCCTCACTTAAAATCAAGGGGTGCGACTTTTTGTTTGTTTTGTGGTCCACGGTCACATATATACCTGTATAAGCCTACAGAAGAAGAGAAATATGTATTATATAATTCTATATCCTACAGTTGTATGTGAGTTAGAGAGCATTCTATGATTATTTAAACCTAAACACGGGATATTTCCTCCTCTCAAGCACAGTATTATAAACGCAGAGGTACATATGAAGAGTTTGTTTGCAAAAACCGATAAGTCAATATTTGCCAAATGGAGATATTTGCGATTAAAGGTCAAGAAAAATAAAGAGAATAATAAGAAAATCTTTACTTCCTTTGGCCATAACTTCAAAAAGATACCTTTATATGTAGTGACCAATATATCATTTGAAAGGTATTATTTTGTACTTTATGACAGAGATCGTACTTCAAAATCTTCAAAAATGGACTTATCGGTTTTTGCAAACAAACCCTTCATATATTTTATCCAAGTGACACGACATTTGCTCCTGCGACAATTTCTAGGGTCTTATTATTATTTTTTTCTCCAAGGAATTAGGGTTAGGGATAGGGCTGTAATAGAGTTTTAGGTTTAGTTTGATGTGAGGATTAGGATTAGGGTTAGGGAAATGTCTGTGGGTAGAATCTATGTTTGGCTTAAAGGGTGTCTACAGTTCTGGTCGAGGTGAGGATTTAGCTTTTAACATTTTGCGAGATATTCAGAAACCACTCTGTGAGATGTCAAAGAGCATGCAGTTCTAAGGGGTATCAAAAGTTTATTCGATGAAAATCGGTTTTGAAATGGCTGAGATATCCAAAAACAAGGTCAAACAAAGAGATCCTAATAAAGTTGTGGCATGTCGCCTTTTATTATTAGCACTTTTTTGGATATCTCAACCATTTGAAAACAAATTTTCATCAAATAAACGTTGAATCCGTCTTAAAATTACATACTCTTTTATATTTCATGAGAGGCTTTTCATTATCTCACTTAGGAATGTTCAAAACATGAATCCCCACCTCAACCAGTACTGTACAGTCCCTTTAACGTGCAGATATTTCAAGGGAGCATTTGTCGCAGGAGCAAATACCATGAAACCAGTTTACCACCATGTGCAGAGAGCGGTGGAAGAAGGAAATGGGAAAGGGATGACTACAGACAGGGGAGACGAATATTTTGGATAGATAAATAAAATGTATATAGAGAATAGGGAGGCCGGGAAGGAGGGGGGGGGGGGGATTATCATCTGCAATAGTTATAATTATGTTCGCAGTGCAAGAAAGTGCGTCGTCGGTATATACCTCGCATAATCTATGAGTCCATATACCTACATAAACAACCTTCCTGACGCTTAATTAGTAATAGAGCGCAATTCGATGAAATTCAGCTTTAAAAAACACTTTGCACAGCTGCTACTAAATATTTGCTAGGAAACAATTATTCATTCCCATATCAAACGAGAAATCGGGTAGAAGGAATAGAAAAAGAAAATGGGTGAGTCATACCTCCTAGCTCATACATTTTCCCCTCTAGGCTATAGCGCATGAATTGCTGTTTAATCATTGCCTGTTTAGAATTTTATTACTCAAAACACTTTCCAAGGGATCGAAACACCCTCACACACGAATGACATAAAGACAAAAACGAAAACGAAATAGAAATGGCGAAGTGAACTTGATATTGCTTCATCATTTAGAGTAGGCATTGAGAAATTATAATTGTCTATCCAATCAATGCCAGCGACGGAAATCTGCGGCAAACATTTTCGTAAGTGACTACGCACGTCGCTGCTATTTCCCAAATCATTTGAAATATCGTATTTTTCGGGTGAATAACACATCCATCTGTACTGGCAATATCATTACTATGTAGAAAGTGTAGTTTGTGTATGTTATTCAGACAAGGTCCTCGTCCTCTTTTAACACTAATTGATTGATTGATCGAGCGATCGATTGATTGATTGATTGATTGATTGATTGATTGATTGATTGATTGATTGATTGTTTGATTGATTGACTGATTGTATTTCTGAATATCTTTTCTTATACAGAGATTTAATACAAAGTCAATTGAACGAATCAATTGAGTACAATAATTTTGAAGCTAACAGTTCAAATTATTTCAAATACCCGACATTATTCCATGATAATGCGAAATGGTGTTATTTTATGCATATATGCAAACATAGAATCTTACGTATCTGCCTTTCAAAAGACAAAATTAATTATAATAAGTAGCACTAATATGATAGAAATACAGGAGACCATCATCAAAAGCAAATGCTTGACGAGGATAATGGCCTCATAAATAATTGTCTAAACAATACAATATATCAAGGGGATATACTAAAGTCACCACTCACTGGGTAAAGATAAAGAAAGAGGGGAAAAATGAAGACCAAAACATAATAATGATATGCAGCGGTGCACTGTGCAAAAATGTGAAGTGTCTGTGTAGAGATAAGTTGTGGGTATGTGGTAATAAAGTTGATATGTCCTTTATGTTCATGTTTGTTGTGTACGCTCAGTTGAGTTTGTCAGTGCAAAGCGGTGCTCCCATGTCAATCACAGGAGAATAGAGGGAAACACGACCCTTAAAAAAAGAAAAAAAAAAGAAGAAGAAGAATCAAAGGACGATGCCACTCCGACAGGTAAACAAAATCACACACAATATTCAAATCATAACCATAATACGGATAAGAAATGTCCATACTTAAATTATCACTGGTCGAATTGATGATGTCCTCACCTCACGAAAATTTCAAGGCGTCGAGCACATAAAGGACACAATGTATATTATAACAAAAATCACGTTTTTGGTACCAAAGCTTGGAACTTTGTCACCGATTTCCTTGAATGGAATATCAGCAAGCTTATCGAATTTTCTTTAATAAATTGATAGGAATCATACCGGCTATTCATATCGTTTAAAAACAAACAAACAGACAAACAAAAAATCAAAATACAAACACGCAGACAAACAAACAAATGAACGAAAAACATTATTTGGTGTTGATTTTCGAAACATTTACGTGGTGATGGCATAGTCACTTCATTTAAATTTAAATGTACCATGACTATATTTTTTTTAACCGGAACTAAAAAATCACACTTTTACAGCCTTACCATGTCCATTCTTGTGAAATGAGTTTCTATCATCAGACTCTGTGTTCAAAGTTTACGTTTAGTTATCAGAGTTAATTGCCACATGGTGTGGAGCTGCCATTGAATATAAAAAAAAGTTCATACAAGTCTCCATGTTTTATGTGAACTCTATACTGATAAACGTGGACTCCAATAAGGTGAGTCTTTGCACTTCAGTGAAAGCGGTTCATTCGTAGCGGGAAAGTTGTGATAAAGAAGGGGGACATCTCAGTTTAGTATGTCAACGTCGCCTTGGATAATCTGCGCGTCTTCTTGGGACAGCTTCCCCGCTTATCAATCAGGCAAAAGAAGACACTAGCGTTAGATTTCAATCGTCATGGCAATTGAGACTCAGTGAGGCGCTAGTAAATCAAAACGTTCGATAAGACCAATACGATGTTCTTGTCTCTTTTGGCACATGCGCTCTCGTCTTTGATTTATTATAGGACATAAACTTGTCGCCCAATGTATCTCAATCCGAATCAGACGAGGTAACTTATTAATGACAAGTCACATCAAATCTTTCACAACCTTGTCGAGAAACACTCTAACAAATTACTATGCTCTCCTTCATGTACGTTAAATACCTGTTTATTTATCTATATTTTACGGGACAAGAAATGATGTAATAAATGTGCATGTGTACAGGAAATCATAATGACTGTGATGATAATCATCATGATTGCATTCAGTAGAAAGCACCATCCAAGCAAATAACTCAGCAAATTAAAGAGATTAATGAATAAATGAATATATATATATAATATATATATATATCTTATACAGTAAAAGGCGAAGTTGTTGTTGTTGTCGGGGCCTTATGTATTTCCTGTTTTATTCCGGCGTTGCTGGTTTGTCTATCTCCTCCCGAGCCGTCGGCTCCGGGCCCCCGAGACCGGTGCCGTCGGCAGCGGGAGGGTCTCCTACGTGCCTTGGACCGGGTTTCGTCCGCACTCCGCCTCCGTGTCGACGTCGAGGACGACAAAGAGAAATTAATTAGATAGATGCATAATGCATTTTTGTGCGTGACGTCAGAGCCGAGCGTTTTAATATTCACTGATCCTGCGCTGGACTCCTGCCTTTCTCGATCGTCCATCTTTTAGCTTGCAGAGACAGTGGGGATACTAAAGTCAAAAAGATGATGGCGTGCAGCGAAATCTCTGTCATATTCCGGCGGACACGCACGCACGCACACAATGTACTCTCGGGTACGGTATGCCAGTGTGTGGCCTGCGCCTGTGTATGTATTGACGATGGTTACACGAAACACTATCTGCGTGCGCGTGATATGGACACTCATTATGGTAATACACGGCGCGGTCATTGTTAGTACAAGGGCATTTACGTACAGCGACGTTCGCCATTGGCGTGCCCAAATGAAAACAACGAATGCTGTTATTTTATTGTATTTTGCACAACTGCAGGATACTATGCAGCTCAGGTACGTCATTTAGTTTACTCTCAAGTCGGGTATCATTGTACTCAGACTGTCCAAGACAGCTAAATATCCACTTAAATTTTGTCCTTGGCGATCGTACCCTTCTGTATCAGAGTACACGCGCCGCTGTTCATTCGTTTACTGCATGGCTGCTGTAAACATGAATATTCATAAGACGAGCGGACGCGGGGGAAACCCTCGCTTTACTGACCGCCAATTTTTGAAGTTATAAGTGGACATCAAAAATGTGGTTCTATGGTGCATCAAACCAAGTTTTGGTGATGAAAATAAAAGAGAGGGAGCAAATGACGACAAAAATATTCTTCTTTAGCACGTGGGAAAGAAATATTAAAGAAAAAATACGAGGCCCTGAGACCCATGGATACCCACGGATGCCTACTTATTAAACCGATAATGACTTTAATATTATCATCTCCCCTCCCAAAATAATATTTATTAAATGATGATACAATAATAGTATTCATATAATGATAATAATGATAATGTACAGTCTGAAGCAGATAAACGGGCTAGGATATGTAAACATATTGTCGTTGTGTGTGGTTTTTTTTTTAAATTGACGTGGTAAATTGAATATTATTCATGACATACGCCACTTTTCAGCTTTTTCATGAAGAGAAAAAAAAGACAAAGACAGAGAAAAAGGACAGAAAATATTCTCTGGAAATTTGTCGAGCTCTCTCTTCCTCTCCCTCTCTCACCCTCTCTCACACTCTTATTTATATCCTGTACAACTGAGCAGTGGAGTTCTTAGCGTACTTCCAATGACAATTCTATAAACACAAAACACCACATTTTTTTTTTTTATGAAAACAAACAAATATGAAATATATAAAACATGAAGTAAGAAAATACCACAAAAGTCCGAGTCACATGAAGGGGTGGTTTAATGAAAAGTCTGACTTTGTCTATATAGACACATGTTCTCGAGAGGAAATTAAAGAACATCAGAATGAGAGAGAGAGAGAGAGAGAAGGGGGGATCAATGAATGATCCATCAAGTGCATTTCAGGAACAAGTCATAACCCTCAGATGAGATTGTCATCAAGTGGAAGGAGCACAGACGGGTTTTTCAAATAAAAACGTCGGAAAAGAGATATAAATGATGATATAACCCATTTGCATCTTTTTATTGAACCGAAAAGGTGCGTGTGTGTGTGTGTGTTATTATGTGTGTGTAATGATCGATCAAACAGGTGTATCAACATTAGGAACGGACGACAACTTATTAGATGGGATTGCGTTGGGAGGAAAAATATTTTTTTACATGAAAATGTGGTAAAAGAAGTATGAATCATGACATACAATGTAAGCTTCTTTCAAGCTTAGGAATGAAGAGAACTAAGAAAGATGTGTATCTGTGGGGGCCAGAGAGGACTCATGTACAAAAAAAAAAAAAAAACATAAACAAACAGGAAGTTCTTTCGCTTCAACTAATAACGGGGCGAAAAAATATATATAAATCTAAAAATATGGGGCCCTCAGACCCGTGGATTTCCACGGGTGCTGCTAGTATATATATATATAGCTACAAAGAGGTAAAACAATGAATGAATTGGGTGTATACAGTCATTGATGGAAAGATAAACTTAATAATAAAACTATCATAGTAACACTAGCTATCATCTTTTCAATATTGTTTTGCTTGTTTCACTCTTTATTCGTCTGTCTTCTATAGCCCTGTTCCTGATCGTTTCTCAAATATCCAGCGAACCTTGGTGTCTCCTGGCCCGAAGCTACAAGTACTTCGGAGGTTATCCTGCCTGTGTATCAGCCGTTGCTTCTTTCTCTTTCATATCGCATTGCTATCGCCAATCTCACAGTGAGCGTGACATGTTCCAGTCATCCGAACAATTGAGATAGCGAATAACTTGTCTGGTTTCATTCAAAAGCGCGCAAGCGAACTTCTTGTTCTGACGGACGGGTGAAATCATCACCAACCCCACAAACCAAAGGTATATCTGTATACATACCGTCCCAACCACACAATGTTTACTGATGATTTTTCCCAATTTCGAGGGTGCTTAATCCGAATCTGGATGATGAAACTTTTGCATCCTTAAGGGTTCTTATACATTCAAATTATGTTTAGTATGAACAGAGTCACATGGTATTAAAAGTGAAAGAAAGCATATTCAAGGTTAATAAAGTAATCATTAATAGCTGGCCATCTCGTCTCGTCTTTTCCTGAAACAGTCCGTACACGGTGATCATGTCATCTGAAATTGCTGCTACCATATGATGGCAACTATCTAAAATATGATTGTAATTTCTAGAACATTGCCCGTTGGCATAACTGTTATTGGTAATTTCTGCAACCGCTCGAGTCAAGAAGATTATTGATGACAGTAGGTTGTCGGAAAAAAAAAAAACACACACAAATAAACATCATTTTGTATAGAAAGTACTTTCAGAATAAAAACCACTGTGGTGAAAATGACTATAAAAGTTTAGGAATTATGTTATTTATAAACTCAACAAAGCAGTGTATTTATTTTCGAATTGACCAATCGATGATATAAAAGATAATGCAAGAAAAACCTGGCAACAGATTCACAGAGGAATTTGAAAAAAAATAACGAAAATTCGGCAGTTAATGATTTTGACTTGATTTGACGGTGAAGTTGTAACAGTTAAGTTCTGGCTGCGATTCTGTACTATCAAAATGGTAAAACTAAAAATCAGTAATTTGCCAATAATTTATCATTCTTTGTCCGATATATTCCATTCTAGTATGTTGACTGTTTTAGCACCTGACGGAATGAAAATGGCTCGTGTAACCAAAAATGGTGAGCCAAGAGAATTAAGTTAATATTTCCCTAATTCTGTATCATTGATTCTTTGAAAAGAAAATGAAAGATTAATTATTCTAATAATACAGTAGTTGATATTTTAGGTACATTCAAAGCGTGTTTTTTTTTTCCCAAATCAATGTGAATTTGAACTAGGGCACTCCAATCCACTCCAATCAAATATTGAAACTGATCCATAAAACATCATTCAAAACTACTTTTTTTCACCACTGTTTCCCCTCAATTAATACTTGTCTTTCAAAGATGTCATGGACCCCTACCCCACGTGCCTCAACCCAACTCCAATCTGCTGACAAACACCAAGTATTGTAGGTCTCGAATTCCAGCCTCAATGTGCCGGAACGAGACATGCTCCAACAGTAATGTTGGAGACGATCGATTTCAATTTGCGAGCAACGAACCTTTTATAGCAAGAATGCCTTATCAAGTTTAAAGATCGCATGATTTTCATCCATTCTTTCTCTGCATGAAGCAGTGCCATGCCCTAAATAACCAAAAACAAATTTCAAACTCAATCACGATTACAACCAGCTCATATTGATGTTCTAGCTGCTAGACGATCTTGAAACCTAATTCTATTATTCATTGTTTAAAATATGTGCTCTTCTCTTTATTTTACAAATATCCACAAGGAATTTACAAATGCAACGAAATCATTGACCACTCGATTGTCGTACTTATTGACGTGACTGATATAAACACCTCTCATACGCTGCATATAAATCTTACTGGGAATGCATACATCGTCATTAACTTTTCGCACTTCACGAATATCAGTGGTATCAAGTTTTGAAATGATTGATGTTGAAAAATAATATCACCTATAAGGCAATGATTATCGAGGCATTTCTATCGAGCACGAAATCATCCAATTTTAAAATGCAATCTTTTTAACCTTTTATATGTTTTCAAATGCATAAATATTTTAGATTTAGAAAATCCCTCAAGCATGCAAGTGTTGCATCACAATATCTGGATTCTGATTCAGTAACCTCGAAGTAGGTCGAAACCAAACAGAGTAAGGACCAAATTCAGACTTTGAGACCCTTATGTGCTATTACAAGTCGTCATCATTTGTAGGGTGGGGTTGGAGGTGGGGGTGGGGCAGAAGGATGTCGGTTCTATATTCCACTATAGATGGTTGAGTCCCATTAACCATAAGGGGACCGACTTTAGGCTTGACAAGTTCAGTGGATGACAAGTTGTCCAGACGATTTATGTTTAGAAGAAGACTCCTCGAAGCACAAGACAAGATCGGTTTGCTTCAATAGTTCATGACACTAAAAATGAGGTGAAGAGTGAGAAAAAGAAGGGGAGGAAAACAACAATAATGGGGCAAACAAGACGGGCGGAAGAAAAGATTTAGACACAAGTAATTCAAACAAAAGCAAACGTATTGACGGCATATTTTCATGATCAGATTCTCAACGGTTATTTCTGTCATCGCGCCATTTCAGCGACGGAGGTCGTAGAGTTGATCTGCTGCGTTGTCAGATTATTAATTTTATGTCTTATTTTCCTTTTGTCTACTTCGGGATATAAGTGTTCAGTGCTGCAAAGCTACTTTTGGATTTGTAACCAAACCTTTTCAGCAGAAATA